>NC_134501.1:12275477-12575477 GCF_040206685.1 Ascaphus truei
CATTTGTTCTTGAAATACTTGCGGCCCACTGCCATGACGCACACTCACACACACACACACACACACACACACACACACACACACGTACACACACACGTACACACACACACACACACGTACACACACGTACGTACACACACACACACACGTACGTACACACACACACACACACACACACACACACACACACACATACACACACACACACACACACACACACACACGCTTGTTTTCAAAAATAATTCAGGCTGCTCCCTCACCGATATTGACAGGTGTTAGCTTAATATGGTGTAAGAGCCCCAAGTTAAGATATAAATGTCTATAAATGTGGGGTAACATGCTGGCCTCTGACAAAGATCGTACTATGCGTAGTGCAGATGTTACAGAAGATATGAAGGGAATGTTATCTTGGATTTAATGTGTTAAGAGATTGACAGATGTGTGTGCCACCCACTTAACCCTGTACCTTTTGTGATGGATCACTAACCTCTTTGGTGCCTGAAGATGTAATATTTTGCTCTGCAATGCTTTGCCGGCAGTTCTAGGTGCGAAATCCTTAAATAGGCCCGTGTGTGAGCTCGGCTCCGTGTGACTGACGCACAGTTCTGTAACCGCAGCCCTGCCCAGAGCAGCAAGAAGCTCTCAAAGTTCTGCGCCAGGTCCAGAAGCTGCTCACTGACCATGAGGCCTCCTACCTGCGGGGGCTGAGAGCCCTGAACCGGAGACTCACAGACCTGAGAGGGCAGCTCCTGAAAGGAGACGAGAAGCGTAAGCAGAGGTTGCATTAAGCACACAGCCTTGGCATGATCAATCCCACCACTTGCACTATAACTATTGACTTCTTTATTCCGACATCACAGATCTCCAATTTCTTCTTTCTGACATCACCAATGTAACCCCCCTTTCCCTGGCTATCAATGGTGTCACATCACATGAGTCCATACAGTAAATGCTCAGTCTCTCAGACACATAGATGGTGCGGGGCAAGTGCTGGCGAGTCGTGGATGAAAGTGCAGTATAGAAACAGGTGACAGGAACTGATAAAATAAAGTGTTTATTGAACAGCCGCCCAAAAACAGTTCACATAGACATTCACGAAACAATACACATGGCAAAGTATAAGAGCTTCAGGGATATCATCCTCTGGTAGGTTCCGGTCCAATCCAGAGGAGATACTTGGCTTAGCTACCTGTTGCATGAAGGATGAGTTGGAATAGCTGGTAGGGAGGCAGTGATGCTAGATGAACTGGTCGGTTGGGACGATTCAATAGAACTACAGGTTGCTGTGGGATAACCCGATGGGATAAAACAGCGATTTATCCTTCTACAAACGTAGACATCCTGATCCTCTAACAGGTGCATGATCAGGGCATGCTACTAAACGGGAGAATAATAAACAGGGACAATACACAAAGCTAGCTGCAGGCTAGACAAATAGAAATATATATACAGGACTTATAGTGAGGACCCCAGTCAGGACTCTGAAGAACCTGCTTCCAGAACCAAGGGACGGGGATATTTATACCCTTAGTGCTGACATCATAGAGAGGGAAGGGGAGTAACCGGAGTGAGTGCACAGTTAACCCCTTAAAATAATTAACTCCTTTCAGAAACTAGTAGTCATTCAAGACTACACCAACATCCCAGGTCTTCTTTATTTTGACATCACAGGTCCCCTCTCTCTCTCTCTTTATTCTGACATCACAAGTCTTCACCCTCCTCCCTCTGACATCACAAGACTCTTCCCTCTGACATCACAGGTCTGCTCCGTTTTCATGACTTCACTTTCATGTCTCAACACTGATCCATTTCACGTGATGCCCTTGACTGCCACAAAGCCCCCTACATTCTCATTTCCTGTCCTATCCCAAGCATCTTTGAATTCCTTTACGGCACTAAACTCTACCACCTCCGCTGGGCGCCTGTTCTATGGATCCACTATTCTTAGTAAAGACTAGACAACTACCTGATCCCCCTCCCCAAAGGGCCTTATTTTATAAAGTGCGATAACACAACTCCAGAGCTACTGCACAGAAAGCCCTATTGAAGTCAATGGGGCGTTACCTGCCGAAGCACCAGACTGGCTGTATCACACGTTATAAACGAAGCAGGGCCGGCCTTCGCCCAAGGCAGCGCGCAGGCAGCGGGGCCCCGCCAGTGGAAGTGGTCGGGGATCTTACCTTGAAGAGCGGCCCTCCCTCTGCAGCATCGGGGTGTCATGTGACGTCGCTGTGTCATGGCATCGCATCGTCATGTGGCATCACGTTGTCATGGCAATGCGTCACCATGCGTCGCTGCAGGAAGAGGTTCGCTCCTGAGAAGGTAAGATCCCCCTTCTTCCACACACACATTGAGGCAAGGAGTGGTCCTGTGCTGGTCCGCGGACTCCCAGTTCACTCCTCTGGTTGGGCGGAACTTGGATCCCGGCGCTGGCTGCCAACTGCCTTGCCTTAAGGCCGACCCACTGTAAGCCCCAAGGGGGATTTTCAACCAATGATGACTTGAACGGACGCTATAGACATTATAGAATTATCCCCCTCTTCAGCTTGAGAGCATAATCTCTCGTTTCCACTTTACCTCAAAAACATGTCCCTCTCCTATACCCATTTATGCCCTTAATGTACTGTTCTTACTGCTAAAGAAAAGTCACCCCACCTCATTAACTTACCCCTACTCCTCGTGCACGGACATTTTACACAGAATACTACTTCTACCACTGATTCGCATGTCCACTCTTTACCCTGCACCAGAAGGCTGCCCCCGTTTGAAGCCCCCACGTCACGGACGGGTCCTGGGTGGGAAACTGATGGTGGGACACGAGCTGCACTTCCTGTGTGACCCAGGCTACCTTCTGCTCGGATCTGAGACAAGGACCTGCCTGGAGAACCAGACATGGAGTGGACTCACTGCCCTCTGTACAGGTATCAGATTTAAGAAGAGGACTTCTCCCCTCCCCACTAGTTATCTAATATGCTTAATACTGATCCCACTCACCCAGCTCTGTCACTGCACCCCAATACTTCCCTACACAGAGCACCCCGATAGTCCTGCTCTAATCCCTCAATCTCATATGCGCAGCGCTCTCAAATAATTTCTGTTCTACACAACGCTCTGCTATTCCTGCGCTGATCCCTCTGTCTCCTCTACCTCTCGTTCACACAGATCTGTAACTTCATCTCGGTCCAAGCCGGCAGATCACCCAGAGTCGTGTTTCCCAACCCCCAACAGATCAGGTTCCAAGGATACCCCTGCTTCATCACAGGTAGTTCAGTCAAAAATGGGTGGGGCAATGATTGAGCCAGCTGTGCTGAAGCAGGAATATCCTTAAAACCTGGCCTGTTGGGAGCTCTTGAGGACAGAGTTTGGTCACCCCCTGCACTATAGTATAGGGGAGTTTCACGATCTGTCCTGCACCTAATGGCTGAAGCCCAGAAACTTCAGCTAGTTAGAGAAACTGTGAGCCTAGCAACATCTTTACAACCTAAAGCAGTGGTTCCCAATTCCAGTCCTCAAGAACCCTCAACATGTCAGTTTTCAAGGATATCCTGACTTCAGCACTGGCGGCTCAATCATTTTGACCGAATCACCTGTGCTGAAGCAGGGATAGCCTTAAAACCTGACCTGTTGGGGGTTCTTGAGAACTGGGATGGGGAGCCACTGCACTAGTGTAAAGAACAGAGAAAGGACTGGTTCAGACAAGGTATCCAGCTGGGAGGCTCGGAGATGAAGGTGCGCAGCTCCGTCGGAAAAAACAAGGGCTAGAAAATGATGCCGGTTAAAAACATTAATTTATTGGCCCATCCAAGTTGTGCACGGCCGAGAAACAGCAAGGTCTCCAACGCATTTTGCGCCAACAGGCGCTTTGTCAACAAGATCTTCCCCAAGGCATTTAAATTAAATGCCGGGGATCGCTTGAGGCCTCTGCAACGTAACTTACCGAGGTTCAGCCGGCTTCAGATGACGTGTTGACATGGCAACTTGGCGTCAAATGACGCCGTGGGGTCACGTGACGTCACATGACCCACAGCGTGATTTGACACCAACAGGAAGGTAAGGGTGGGGGGGGGGGTGGTTTAAGAGTGTGGTGCAAATAGAGCCCCATTTTGCAGCTGACAGCAACCCAAAATTGTGACGAGGAAGAAAAGTCACCGCCATTCCCCCACCTCTCGCTATTTCCGCAGTAGATTGTCATTTTTTGGGTGGATGTGTGAGGATCTCCAGGGGTATAGTTAAAGATTATGGGGTATTTGTTGTCCACAGCAGAGTTGGCGTCTGTGGGAAACACGTCCTCCCTGCGTCCAGCGAAATGCTCCTCTTTCCATGGGACTCAGCATTGCACCTGTGACCGGGGGTACCTGATTCAACCCGGAGCGGTCTGTCAGGGTAACTACACACAAGGGGGTGTATGTGTGTCTGAGTGGGTGAATCAGTGAGTGGGAGTCAATGTGTGTGTAGGTATGTGTGCATACTTAATTTAGAGTGTATTTTAGTGCATCTCGGTGTATAATTGAGTGCTGAAGGTTACACGTGATTATAAATGTGAATTAGAGCGAGATTAGAATTATGTGCAGCTGGGAACGTGTGAGTGTGAATGGATATACCTGTTAGCAATACTCTCACTCACTCAAATTCATACTATGTGCTGGAGTGTATCAGTGAGTGTGTTATTGTGTCCTGGTGTATGAGTGAATTGTGCGTCAGTGTATTAATGTGTATTGCAGTGTGTAAGTATAATGGTGAGGGTGGTATGTATGTGTAAGTCTACATTTGAGTGAGTGTGTTATATTGTATAATACAGGTGTGTATTTGATTAAGTGTTCGTATTGTGTGTATGTGTATTAGTCTGAGTTAATATGTGTTTCAGTATACGTGTGTATTAGTTTAGGTGTATTGATAATAGGGTATCATAGTTAGTGTAAGTCTGTAAATGTATAAGGTTTATCATTATCCGGCCCCTTGATACACTTAATCTCTTTCCTGCAGATATGGATGAATGTGGTTTGTTCCAAAGCAAGATCGATTCCAAGATCTGTGTTCATGAATGTGTCAACACGCCTGGCTCTTACCACTGCGTCTGTCCACAAGGGTATCTCCTGGAGGCTCAGCAGAACAGCTGCCAGGGTAAGAGTCCTTTCTGCTCCCAGACATGTGAAAGGTACCTACAAGACTCGAGCAAAAGTGCTTTAGGGTATGTGAATCACCTGAGTGTTCCCCTCTCTCTCGCAGATATAGATGAGTGTACCTCAGAGCAGACTGCCTGCACTGGAGGGGACCATTGTGTTAATTTGTTTGGGGGCTTTGTATGTGTCAGGCCAGAATGTCCCAAATCCAGACGGAACACCACCTACATCAAGACGTCCAACCAGTGAGTATCATCTTTTCTGCCTCTGTCATAATGTTGCCTTGCGGTGGGGGAGGCGGACTTGGTTGGGTCAAGGGTGTCTTCTGTGTCTTGGTCAACCTGCTGGGCGAAGGACCATAGGACTCTTCTGCCTGTCACTCTTCCACATTGCAGAGTGCGGATTAAAATGTCTGGCCATACAGACACAGCTTACTATCTTCAACCATCAAACATCCCTTGTGTCACTGTATCAGTATATTACCCGTCACAACAGATCATTGTCAGTCACTGTACCACACATATGTCCTCCTACCACGGTCACTGTCCAACCACCTGGTGTCTGTGCTCTAGTCCATCATTGTATCTGGTCACTACTCCCTCTCTCTCCGTGCAGTCAGTGTGAGCGGACCCCATGCCCAATGGGAAGCAGCAGCTGCCAAGAAGCCCCTCACTCCATCTCTTTCCACTACATCGCCCTGCAGTCCCAGCTCCCTGTCCCCAGGGTCCTCTTCACCATGACGGCCCCGCGCTCCCTGGGAGACACCCAGCACTTCTCCATAACCAGGGGCAAAAGCCAACGCGGGCTGGAGGTGCGGCAAGCGGGCAAGCACCGGGGGGAGCTGGTCCTCAGCAGGTCACTCAGTGGCCCCGCAGAGCTACAGGTGGACGTGGAGATGGCAGAAATGTCACAGCGAAGGATGCTGGGTAAACACATCTTCACGGTGACGGTCTATGTGTCCCAGTATCCATTCTAAAACACAACCGCTCTCTGGCTAGGGAGGGGTTAAATAATAATGCTATACAGCTGGATAAGCAATTCTCCGCAGCGCTCTATGGAAGGGAAAACGATAAATCAGTGTTGGTTATGTGATATCCTGCAGGGCTCTGAAATGAGAAAAGTAATGCTCTGCAGAGTTCTCTAGGGTTTGGTGAGGTGATCAGCTCTTACAGTGTAGGAATTAACCAGGGTGTTGGCAGCAAGAAGTTAAGCGGTGTTTTGCAGGGCTCTGTAATAGGATTAAGCAATGCTCTGTAGGCCTAACATGGATTAGATTCCGCAATACTCTGCAGGTCTCTTGCCCGGGGAAGGGTCAGGAGATGCTCTGCAGATCTCTACTGGGGTGGGGTGAAGGAGGGTCTTTTTTTTGTTGTATTTTTTTACAGGGGTGGGGGTTAAGCGATGCAAAAAATGCAGGTCTCTACCTGAAAGGGTTAAATAATGCTCTGCCGGTCTCCTTACAGGGATGGGGTTAAGCGGTGCGTCAGGAGGAGATGTACAGTGAAGGGTTAAGCGATGCTCTGTAGGTTTTTTTTTATTTATAGTTACGTTATTCATCACGTAGGATTTCCGTGCGGGGAACGGGTGAAGCTTTGAGTTTTCAATGTTAATTTCCTCTGCTTTAAATAAACAGCTTGCTCTGGCACATAAATATGTTTACTCCATAAAAATTCCTCTTTAAAATAAATAAACACGTCTCTCTGGGTTTATTTTGCCTCCAAATATTAAATGACAAGATGTTTACTGAGCCTCCAGCGCCTGTGCAGCCACCTCAAGGGAGCAGGCCTGACGAGGAACCGGCCGCCAGATGGTAAGCATGAAGAATAGAAGCGATTCAGCCCACACTCTTACAGTATATAGAAGAAGGACAGCGGGTTAAGAGACACTGAGGCTCTCCGGCAAGGAAATGGTTAAGCGAAGCTTAAATCTCTTTTGGAAAGAACAGCTGAAAAGGGTAACCCTTCATAGTACCAAAGTGAGCAATGAAGTGTGTGTGTGTGTGTGTGTGTGTGTGCCGTGGGCTGTTACAACTATCATTTAATACATCAATAAAATAAATCCCAATAGCCAACAAGTAAATCAGTGACAAAGTGAGGGGATAAAAATGAAATATAATAAAAAACATAGTGCAATGCTTGTAGAGAAACAATGGCACAGTGATGTATAACTTGGGGTTAATACACGGTCATTAATCGTGCTGGTTTATATTGATGTGCTAATTCATGAAGACCACAGCAGTTACACCGCTTTAGACACGACATAGATCTGTCGCACAGCCTTAGGATTGGTAACAGACGTTACAGATAGACATATATCAGGATATAGGCGCTATAGTGGGATGCACCTGGCAGCTTGGGTTTCAAACGCAGTGGGCAATTTTAACCAGTTGCCAATAGGAGGTGAATGCACCCAGTGTGTCTCTAACTGGTAAAGGGAGCAGCGCTGCTCCTGTGTGGGGGGGGGGGAGGGGAGACTGATAGTATCTGGATTCCTCAGTCAGATCCCAACAGGTGACAGATGTCAGGAGTATGACCTGTTGGATGCAGCTGTAACAGGCCGCCTGCTGTATACTTGTATTAGGCTATATAATATAATCGCATGAAGCTGCTCTGTCCGCTGTGATCGGCGACGCGGTATTGGACTAACACTGATAAATGAGTAGTAATAAAGAAACAAAATGCAGCTCTAACAGGCGGACTACCACCATCACCGCAGTGGTGTGTGTGTGTTCTCTTCCCTTCGGTTCAGTCCTACTCCAGCGTCGCGATGTCATCGTGACCCGATGTCACATGGCGCCACAACGTCAAGACGCGGCAGGAGGGCCGCCTTGAAGAAATGTCCCCAAAGTCTCGGTGCCTCGGAGCGCCAGAGGGTCTTAATCTGGCTATTTCAAGGATGGGGAGAAGGGTATATGACCCATCGCTGCCGGGTATTCCCAAGACATACTGTCCTTAACTGGAATGGGAGTTTGTGGGAGACGGGGGCACTGGTCAACTCACAAAGACCAGCTTGTTAGGACAGCGAGTGGCATGGCAAATCCAGCCTTTAACTCTTAATGTCAGGTAAACAGAGCGCAGGACCTGGCAAGGAACCCCGGCTTCCAGAAATAACAGTGTACATAGCAGCTTAACCCTTACCTGCCAGATCTGCAGAGCTTAACCCCTACCTGCCAGATCTGCAGCTTAACACTTACCTGCCAGATCTGCAGAGCTTAACCCCTACCTGCCAGATCTGCAGCTTAACACTTACCTGCCAGATCTGCAGAGCTTAACCCTTACCTGACAGATCTGCAGAGCTTAACCCTTACCTGCCAGATCTGCAGAGCTTAACCCTTACCTGACAGATCTGCAGAGCCACCTTCCCTGCCAGGGAAACCGGCTCATCACAGTGTAACCTCCTCCCTGCTATAAAAGGGTCACTTAACCCTTCCAGAGCATAACTTTACCCCATCTCTGTAAGGAACCTGCAGAACATTGGTTAACCGCTACCGTGTCCGGAGCAAAACACCGCGCCCCTGTCCCTGGCACAAGGTCTGTGTGTTATTTACCCTCCCTCCCAGTTCCAAAGACTTTCCACTATCCAGTCCTAGAGGTATCAGGGAGCTGCGCTTTATTTGTTGCATTATTTTATTGTCCGCTATATACAACAATATAAAATATCAGAATAAAAACAAGACAGAATAGTCTCTTAACATTGCCCTGCAGTGCGTCGCATGTCTTTCTACGGCAGGAAAGCACTCCTGGAGTTAGGTAACCCCTCCCTACCAAGTCGTTGCTCTGCCTTAACCCTTGCTTGCCTTTCCTGGAGTACCTTCTTGCCCTCACAGGCTATATTGTGTGCTGGGATTCAGAATTAACTGCCCTAAGGAGTGTACAGTCCCATCTCACCCTCGCCCCTTGCTCAGACTCCAATGTCTCCCCCAGCTGCATTTTCAGTATGCCGTTAACCCTCCCCCCTCGATACAAAATTTCTTGGGTGGTGGATAAGTCCCCCATACTCTATACATACACGGAGCGTCACTTCCAAGCAGTCGTACATTCAACAGTAACAGCTGCACCCAACACTGCAGCTTAGGATCTGGTCCGCACGATTAAATGATAAGAGTGCACTGTGTGTTTGGGGAGGTTACCCGTTACCCGCCTCTACTACCTTAAAAATAAAAATAACTGGGGATATGTAACCGATTGGAAAGTGCACATGTTTTGTTTACATTTCTCCTCCTCTTCCCTTGCAGCGTCACATGCAAATAAATGGCTCTGCGGGACGTGACCCGGTGCTCAGAGGTCAGGGAGCAGAGTACCAGGGGAGGGCACTTTGACATTTTAGCAATTTGTTGCTGAAACCTAGTGGAACACCCCCCCCCCATAAAATGAAAGGAGAATATGGGTTAGAGACACACACACACACACACACACACACACACACACACACACACACACACACACACACACACACACACACACACACACACACAATGACAGTGCACAAAGTAGGTCCAACTATTCATTTAAAATAAAGACAGTACTACTGCTTTTAGATTACTGCTCAGGTCCAATGCCAAGTAGATCTACACTACAAAACAGGACTGAAAATGCAAATGAAGCGTGGCAAGTCAGTCCTGTTTTGCTGCAGAGAGCTGCTTAGCGCTGCTATTGTGTAGCCCAGTTTAACCTCTGTTGTCAATGGGGTCAGCATTATCCTTCAGAGAAATCCCTATGATGTCACAAGCATGGTTTTCCTGGCTTTCCTTCTAAACTCCCCCGCCCTTCCGCCCCATATCCACCGATATTCCCTGAAGTCCGCATTGCAGAGTATTTCCTACCTCTGTCTCATTTCCCTTACACCCAGCTCTCTCTCCCCCACTTGGCTCTGCGCTGCACGGCTGCAATATCGCCAGGACTAATGATATCATTATGAGTCTGTGTTCCCTCTTCTTCACACCTCCCCGGGTATCCATGCGGCAGGATATTTCCCATCTTTATCCCCCCAGAGGTCTCCCTACCCCTACTGGCTTTCTACTGCTCACCTGAAGTCTTCATAGGTGCCATCGCTTCTCTTCATTTCGCTCTACTTATCCCAACACCCCCTAAAGTCCATACATAACAGTATCCCTCTGCCCCATCTCTCCCTCTCATTCCCTTTGATAACCCAGCACCAAATCCTCCTTTCTGCGCCTCTGGGTGTACAGGGAGCTGAAGGGGTACAGCTTGGCCTTGGCCTGGAATCTCTGGCCGGCGATGTCTATGTGATACTCCCCTCGGTTGATGAACTCGGGAGTGATGGGCTCCTGGTTGTGGATGAAGCCGAGGCACACGTGCCTGCCCAGCGTGTAGCTGTAGGCGCTGCTGGTGGTCTTGCCCACGTGTTGCCCGTTGCGGTAAATGGGTTCGCCCCACCAGGGCCACAGGTCCAGATCTGTGTCGTGGTCCTCCAGGATGAACATGGTGAAGCGTTTGAACACCCCCTCCTCACGCTGACGCAGCAAGGCATCCCGGCCTATGAAATCGGAGCCCTGCCAAGGGACGATGAGTAGTTACATACAGGTTACACCTTATTCCCCCCCAGATATATGTAGCAGAACTTTCCCGATTGTCTAGAAGCTGCTCTTGATTGCCCTCTGCAGAACTCCCTAGTTGTAAGCCAAAGGCCCTTTAATATAATACCATTTCTCCAGAGCTGTAAAATCTCCCAGTGTAGAACCAACGCAGGTCAATCAAACCCCGAGTGCAGGCTAAGTTCGAGCACACTTCAACCCTTTGTATGCCTGAAGGCCTGGAGTACCACCTTCCACCTCCAGGGTCACTAGAGATTACGACGTTGGAGCAACATCAAAAAGCCACAAGGTTGCCAACTCAGCAGGACGTCGCCACAAATTCATGGGGACACAAAGTATTCACCCCCTTCTGTGACTCCCTGCTGAGCAATATGGCAGAAACCTCTGGCAGGGGATTCCAAACGGGACAATACGGTCTGCTCCTTATTCTTTTTTAACTTAAGATTTTGTAGACGTCAAACAATAACTGGTACAAGAGGAAACATGTCCATCTTTCCGAGCCTTGGTGTGGGGCTCTTTTACATGTTAGCATTAGAATATTGTTGTGTGTGGCTAAAATTCATATTTTTACAACAAACGTTTCACTAACAATGCACCAAAATCCCACAGTTTCACTTGTTTTTCTCATGGTTTGAGGCACCCATGGGAGACAGGGAGGTCTGCATCAAGATGGAAGCAATATTGATCCATGACACGTAGCAAATGTTTTAATTTGCCGCTATTTGTGCATACGCTATATGTATGTAACTGGTCTCTTACACCTGACGTTAATATCTTGAGGAAAGTTGTTAACACCAAATGAGATCGGACATATTTAACCCTTTTGTTGCAAAGCATTGTGGTCCTTCTCTGGCAGTGAATAGTTTTCACAGGCGCAACCTGGCTCCATTTATCGATCCCCCCCCCCCCGTACCTTGTCCAACTTGACTCTGAACTCTCGCCCGCACTCCAGTGGGGTGGTGAACGTGTCCAGGTCCTGACCCCAGAAGGCGAAGAATTTCTCGATGCGCAGACTTCTCAGTGCGTAGTAACCGGCGTTGCGGATACCGTACTTCTGCCCCACGCTGATTAGCTCGTTATAGACGTGCAAGGCGTACTGTGAAGGGACGAAGATATTCGTTTGTTACAGTGTCCGCTTAGGGACCGGTCTGTTTAAAGATCACTGTGATTCTGCTGCCAGGAAGCAGGACAGAGCAGTATGGCCGCTGCCCAAAAACAAAGGGGTAACATGGGTATTCTTTTATCGCACAAAAAATGGGGGGGGGGGGGGGGGGTTCTTCCCAAATCCAAGGTGAACATATGAACAATAAGATGTGACAATTGTAGATTGTTATACCAAGATCACCAACATTTAACCAATTAAAAAATACCCCTTACACTCAGTGATAATGGTACCCAGAGTACCACTACTGCTTTACTTACAATATAGAAGTACAACTACTTTTTCTTTTATTAACAAACTTAGTTCCACTTCCTCCCCTCCATTTATATTAATGATGCTCTCCTCCTCTTCTTTGGTTTTTAAAGCCTAAATGTCATATACACTATTTAAAAACGAGGTCCAGTGAGCGTTGTCTTAATGCTCAACAGGTGTAAAACGTTATGAAGTTAGGCAGAGTACCACTGCTGTGTTAAGGCACTTCAGCTACTGGTTTCATGTGGTGCTAGGTGGAACTGCAGCCTTAAAATCGTTTCCCTGCATTCAACGCACTGATTTCCAAACTCCCGTGTGCAGCCCCCATCTGACGTGCAATCTCAGCAGGGCAGGTCATCTGGTAGAGCCGTGGGCAGACGTGGGGGCAGCTTGGTCACTCACCTCTATGGGGATGTACAGGGTGAAGCCAGGCTCTCCCGTGTGAGTCATACTCATTACCCGGATCCCGTTGGCGTAACCCACACTCATCTCCTGCAGGGTTACAGGCAGAAAGACACAGAGGGTGAGACAGGATAAGGCAGACGTATCGCAGGGGGGGGGGGGGGAGAAGAGACATGCTGGGAAGAAACACAACAAAAAGGGAGTAACTAGAGACAGACATGGCAAGTGCAACACAGACAGTACAAGTGGGACACACTACGGTGACAGCTGATGGTATGCGAGTGAGACAGAGCATTGATGGCAATGAAGCAGCCAAGACCGAGATGTGATTGATGTCATGGAGACAACGCTTTGATGTGAGTGATGCAGGTAAGACAGACACAGCTGCTGCTCACAGTATCCCAGGACACACACTGCCCAAGGGACTGATAACCTCACCTTGCAAAACATGGACGGGAAGTGGTCGGGGGTCATTGGAGCATAAGATAGCTCTGAGAGCACATCCATGGCACGAGGACCGATCAGATTGAGAGCTGCAAGGGAATAACACAGCACAGATAACACAGCAATTCCCACAGCAATGCTATGATCTGAGTGACATCTGCCACGTCTCCATGTCTTCCATTCATAGCAGCCCTCATTGTGCAGATAAAGCCTCTCTGAAGCCATGAATTAGTGACAGAACTAGCGCGTAGCAGGAATTAAACCCGTCGCAGAAATATATATATACAGATATACGTAGAGACAAAGAAAAAGGATCACAGGAGAAAAGAAAAGTGCCAAGAAATGAAGCACTCCTCCATACAACACGTGGGGAGATACCTGGAAAATAATACTATTTGCGTGTTCTAATGTGCTCATTTGCATATTTACACTGGCCTTTTCCCAAGTATCTCTGGTGTGTTCACAGGCATCTCTCCCTGGGTTGTATGGATAGAGGAGAGTTTCCAGAGGTGTACAAGCCAATGGTTACTCTACTACCTCGGATTCACTCGCTCCCGTATATTCCTGGCTGTGAAGATGTTTACTTGGCAAACTCTTTGGAAACTTTACAGTGCGACACACACAGCACGTTCTGCCAGGTTTACGAGCTGAAGTGAAACGTCTGCACACCCCTACATGCAATCCCTTGATCTGAATGGAAATCCGGACAGGACCGGACAGTGGGGTGTGTTCCTGACAGAGGTTTGTCAGTCCTCCTTTGCCACAGACCGTTTTAAAGCCCGAGTTCTGGGAGATGAGGATTTCTTTCATTCACAATGTAATCACGGAGTACAAAATACTTCATAACGCTCTCCCAGGGGATAACGGATCCATAGTACCCACGTCATGACCATCCTCACAGAGGCCTCCCTGATGAATACATGTTAAACGTGTGCCAATGACTTGCTAGGCAGTTGACGCCAGATCAATCTCTGATACCCCTTATTGGAGCTTAGTGAATCCCCGCAAAAAGGGAGATAGAGAAGCGGGTCAGGGCAAATGAACCTATAAACTGCCAGTACTCGGTCAGATCATATGGTCAAACCAAGCCCGGTCACCAGTCTTCAACAGCACCAAGTGTGGAAGCTTCTGGGTCCCTGCCTCCAATATGTCCATGATGATGGTATCCATCTATTGACTTGGTCTCCATGAATATATCTAGCCCCCTTATAGATCTATTAATGCAATTTGCTGCCACAACCTCAATAGACACCGAGCTCTCTCACTTCTATGGGAGATTCCTAGCTGAGAAGCAGCTTTCTGATGGTAAGAAATGTGCAGTTTTATGTGCAATCTGATTCCCGCTATACAAAGGTGGAACCTCTCAGAGCAACGCATGCAGGGCCCAACTTCCACCTCCATCCTGTGCCTGCCCGGGTACCTGTATATTTCCAGGTGACGTCCTCCAATAGCAGGTTGCTGTCACTGGGCATGTGCTGCCGCAGCCAGGACCAGCAGTGGACCTGTTGATCGGTTGGGGAGATCATGAAGAAGCTGCAGAAAGAAACAGATCAACAAGGTTATGTAAGAAAAGACAGGGAGAGGTCCACCAGGCTAAGGATGGAAAGACAGGGAGAGGTCCACCAGGCTAAGGATGGAAAGACAGGGAGAGGTCCACCAGGCTAAGGATGGAAAGACATGGAGAGGTCAACCAGGCTAAGGATGGAAAGACAGGGAGAGGTCCACCAGGCTAAGGATGGAAATGACAGGGAGAGGTCCACCAGTATAAGGATGGAAATGACAGGGAGAGGTCTACCAGGCTAAGGATGGAAATGACAGGGAGAGGTCCACCAGTATAAGGATGGAAATGACAGGGAGAGGTCCTCCAGGATAAGGATGGAAAGACAGGGAGAGGTCCACCAGGCTAATGATGGAAAGACAGGGAGAGGTCCACCAGGCTAAGGATGGAAAGACAGGGAGAGGTCCACCAGGCTAAGGATGGAAAGACAGGGAGAGGTCCACCAGTATAAGGATGGAAAGACAGAGAAAATTCCACCAGTATAAGGATGGAAAGACAGAGAAAGTTCCACCAGGATATGGATGGAAAGACAAAGAGGCAAAAGATAGAGGTCAACTAATCACAACAGAAATATTTATTAAAAAGATGCTAAGCCCCAAGCATCCATTTTATTAAGCCAAAAAAAAAAAAAACCTTGCAACTTTGCACAGTTTAGTAAATTAAGTCCTACGGCTATTTATAAACTCTCAGCCTACCTCGGCTCCCTCTTCTTAGAGAAACTAGAACACGAAAAACTAATTCTGCAGAGCCTCGTGCTGCCCAAAATGTTTATGTCTTGCCTGGCCCTCAGGACAATAGATTTCCACACTTTGGGGTTTACTACTGTTTGAAAGGTAAAGGTGTCTTCCTTTTTGGAAAGTCTAGTAATGCTTAACCCTATCTGGCAGCTTGCGGGTTAGTTCTGTAAGTAGAAGTAACTTCAGTCGCCGCCATGCTCCGTTCGGGACAATGGAAACAGGTTTACCTGCAACATTACGCTTTTACCCTTACATTGGTAATTGGTAATTATAATGATGAGCTAAAGCATGTAGATTGTGTTGAAACAGACCAATCACAAGTTGCGGTATCCTTTTAACAAACCCTTTAAGCTTTCTACAGAAATGATGGCCTTTTATTTACTACATAAGGCCCCCAAGGACACATAGGCCTTTTATAATAAATAATAAATGTTTCCTTATATGCAGCGGACAGTGTACGCAGTACAGAGAGTTTTGCAGGCACAACGTGTCCCTTCCTCTGAGCTTACAATCTAAATGTTGGTGCCTGGAGAACAGGAAGGTAACGCGACTTGGCCAAGGTCACAAGGGAAGCGGACACTGGGATTCAAACCAGGGTCACCCACTTCAAAGGCAGTGACTTTACCACGGAGCTCCTCCTTCAGCCACGTTAAGATGTGTGCAATCAGAAGCAATAGGATTAGGTGTGATTCAATGCATATCATATCATTTGTAATGGGAGTTGGAAACACACAATATTCCGGTTTTTGTGCATTGATTTTGTGTGAATTTGTGCAATCTGTTGCACGGTGGAATTGTGCACGGATACCTGCGCTTGTTCACCCGCACCACACTGCAGTCATTCTCATATCCTCCCCTCCCATTCAGCATCCCGGTGTGAACAATGTGTCCTACAGGAACATCAAGGTCATTGGAGAAAAGGTACTGCAGGGTGTCCAAAGCTTGATCTCCAGGGGACTGAGAGAGAGAGAGAGAGAGAGAGAGAGAGAGAGAGAGAGAGAGAGAGAGAGAGAGAGAGAGAGAGAGAGGGATCACAGCTGTGAGACTCAGAGGGTGAACGGGCTCAGGACAGTGAGAATACACACAATGAGATAAAAGGTATTGATCATCGAGGGGCTGAGGGGGATGGAGAGTGAGAGAGTGAGAGAGTGTGAGAGAGAGAACCAGAGCTGGGAGAGTATGAGAGAGTGGAGAGGAAAGAGTGTGAGAGAGTGTGAGAGAGTGGAGAGAGTGGAGAGAGTGGAGAGAGTGGAGAGAGTGGAGAGAGTGGAGAGAGTGGAGAGAGTGAGAGAGTGAGAGAGTGAGAGTGAGAGAGAGTGCAGAGAGAGAGAGAGAGAGTGGGAAGCAGAGCTGGGAGAGAGAGAGTGCAGAGAGAGAGAGAGAGAGAGTGCAGAGAGAGAGAGAGAGAGAGAGAGAGAGTGCGAGAGATAGAGAGAGAGAGTGCGAGAGATAGAGAGAGAAAGAGAGAGAGAAGCAGAGCTGGGAGAGTGCAGAGAGAGAGAGAGTGCAGAGAGAGAGAGAGAGAGAGAGAGAGAGAGAGAGTGGGAAGCAGAGCTGGGAGAGTGCACAGAGAGAGAGAGAGGGAGTGGGAAGCAGAGCTGGGAGAGTGCACAGAGACAGAGTGGGAAGCAGAGTTGGGAGAGTGCACAGAGAGAGAGATGAAGGGTCTTCAGAAGCAGATTGGTATGATAGAGAGAGCTAGATTATAACCATAGAGGGAGAGTAATCACAGAAGAGAGGCTGCAGACAGAATGAGACAGAGACATCACAGCAGAGAGGCTGCAGACAGAATGAGACAGAGACATCAGAGCAGAGAGGCTGCAGTCAGAATGAGACAGAGACATCAGAGCAGAGAGGCTGCAGTCAGAATGAGACAGAGACATCAGAGCAGAGAGGCTGCAGTCAGAATGAGACAGAGACATCAGAGCAGAGAGGCTGCAGTCAGAATGAGACAGAGACATTAGAGCAGAGAGGCTGCAGTCAGAATGAGACAGAGACATCAGAACAGAAAAGCTGCAGTCAGAATGAAACAGAGAGACATCAGAACAAAGACGAGACAGGAAACAGATACATCAGAACAGAGTGCCAAGAGAAGGAGAGAGAGCAGAGAAGTTACAGTATGAGGGAAAAAAGAAAGGAATCAAACAGGAGATGAAAAGAAGTTTGAAATATTAAACAGGAAAGATTGCAGATAATAGAATATAATGGGAGAGAATGATTAAACAGGAAAGATTGCAGGTAATAGAATATAATGGGAGAGAATGATTAAACAGGAAAGATTGAAGATAATAGAATATAATGGGAGAGAATGATTAAACGGGAAAGATTGCAGGTAATAGAATATAATGGGAGAGAATGATTAAACGGGAAAGATTGCAGATAATAGAATATAATGGGAGAGAATGATTAAACGGGAAAGATTGCAGATAATAGAATATAATGGGAGAGAATGATTAAACGGGAAAGATTGCAGATAATAGAATATAATGGGAGAGAATGATTAAACGGGAAAGATTGCAGATAATAGAATATAATGGGAGAGAATGATTAAACGGGAGGGGCGGGAAGTTTGGCGATAAATTTGAGCCACTCACACTGATCTCGAACTTGGTGAAGGATGACATGTCTATGACACACACGGCTTCCTTACAGCACTTCACCTCCGAGCCCACTATATCAAACCAGTCCGGCTTGTAGAAGGTCTTGCTCTGATCGAGTGCCAGCAGGTCTGGGGAGTGAGGGCGACATGTTACTTCCATTCAGTGTCCTGCTACAGACTTGCAGAGCATTACTTAGCCCCATCCCTGCAGAACATTGTAGATCTCCATCCTTACAAAGCCCCACATAGCACTGGTTAGCAGCCAAGTCTGTTTTTCAGTCCTGCAGAGCATCACTTCACCCTTCCACTGCTTAAGCCCAGCACAATTGCTTGGCTCCTTCCCAGCTTGCGCCCTTCAGGGCATCTCTTAACTCCCTTCCTGTTACAACCCAAGAGGTTGAGGCCTGTGAATGCATCGAACCTTTCCCAGGTGGCACAAAGTACTTTGCCCTCTCGAACCCGTGCTTCTCCATCCAGCGAGCCCCCTGCGTGTCCAGCCGGTCATAGAGGGGAGACGTGCGGAGCTGCCGTCCGGTCTGGAAGTCCCAGCGTGGCACCTTCAGATCATAGATCAGAGCTGGAAGAAATATATACAGCTGAGGGGGCGGAGAACAGGTACCGCACAGGCAGCAGCAGTGCAACACACACACACACACACACACACACACACACACACACACGTTTGTAAATGGGTAGCTCTTATCACCTGTCAGTTTCTATATATTACTGCTTGAAAAATTATCGTATCTATGTATCGCTTCAAAGCAGTAATACACATGACGATCAAATAAAAAACAAATAATACAAATAACACATAAAGGGGAGAAGTGCTTCAGACATAAAAGTGACACTTAGGAAAAGGAGTCGCTGCTCCGAAGAGCTCACAATCTAATTGGTAAGTAGGAAGAATGTACAGAGATAGTAGGAGGGTGTTCTGGTAAGTGCGTCTGTAAGGGGCCATGGTAGATGTATGAGGTGTAAAGTATCAGTCACAGAGCTACTCAATCATCGGTGGGCAACAAGGGGCCCGCTCCCCCCCACATCTCCCACTAACCCCCCACATCTCCCACATCTCCCACTAACCCCCCCACATCTCCCACTAACCCCCCCACATCTCCCACTCCCTGTCACTGCCTTAAATACTCATCTATAACATATTTATATAGAAGACGTCATTCAAAAGTCCTGTTACCAAGTCGTGGTATTGTGTGTGGTACAATGACAGTTCAATCTTTACTCCCGGGGGAGGGAAGATACATCAACGTAAACAACGACGTTTGTTTCGAGGCATTAATCCTTTTCTGTGTGCGTTTGCATCATATGTTAGAAAGGGTTTGCTACACGTGACGCACACTGTTAGCCAGAGAAGTTTGTGCCTCCTCAAACCCGGAGCGAATACCAGATAAATACACGGCGAAGCAGAACTCCATACACGTCATGTGACTGCTCCTTGGGACACGCCCCAAATCACAAGCGGACACATATGGGGCAAATTCTGGAGCAGAATGCTTAATACAAGGAGACTCAAGAAGAAAATAGTGCAATTTGCGTCAATGTTGTTTTTATACAGTTCCCCCTTTAGGTTTTATGCAGTATTTATCTAAACATGATCAGTCCAAGTATGTGAAAACCAAGGAGTCCCAGGCCGGAGGTCCCAATGTGCAAGAACTCGCGCTTCTGGCGGATGTTTGTGAACCGTCGTCAGATGCTGCAGCATCTATTCATCTCAACAAGAGCCACGGACATCGGCGAAAAAGCCGTGACCATGTTCTTCCATGTGAATCTATTGACCGCTTCCCTTATTAAGGCAGGGGGTGGCCAACTCGAGTCCTCAAAGGCCATCAACAGGTCAGGCTTTAAGGATATCCCTGCCTCGGCAAAGGTGGCTCAACCAGTGTCTAGGTCGAAGACTGTGCCACCTGTGCTGAAGCAGGGATATCCTTCAAACCTGACTTGTTGCTGGCCCTTGAGGACTGGAGTTGGATTAAGGAGACCTTAAATTATAAAAAACAAAATGTTCAAAATGAGAAGGGTACTGAATAGGGTTCAACCGAAACCGAGACTGACGTTCAGGAAGGTTCCACGGCTCAACACTTACGCATGACCTCCATGACGCGGTGTCTCAAGAAGGTCCGGCTGCTCTGTAAGGCCCCGAAGCGCTTTATGTCCAAGGGCCACACGTTATCTTGTGGGTACCCATGCACCATCCACTCTGCAAGGAACCTGAGGAGGTAGAAGAGGAGACCGCTCTCAGCAGGAGTCTCGTAGTATTCCGTAGTGGCTGCAGCAACGTCAGCCCGTCTTCCTAGCAGAGCAGTGTGAAATCAGTTTTCAACCTGTGGAGCTCACTGAGAAAAGTTGGGTAATGGTGGATGGTTTCGACTTAAGACACCATCTTGTTTTGCCATATTTCTTTGTTAGTATTTCTAGCAGCGTAGGGCTGGGGTTCTGTGGAGTCACTATGCCTTTTCCGGGGTTCCACGCTTCTTAAAAGGGTAAGGTGTTAAATAATCTGCAGGTTTTTAGCAGGGAATAGGTTACATCGATGCTCTGTAGGTTTCTCTGGAAGAGAATTGGTGAAGTAGCAGTTCCCAGTTATAGGAACACGTTCCCGTACAGAATCCCCACCTCTATATTTGACATTGGTGGGAAGCAGAGGGTCTCCGGAGCTGAACCACATTCATTGTAGCTCCGGGGACCCTCAGTCCTTGAGATACTTTCTGAGAAAGGTGTCACCAGATCCTCCGCTCTCGGGGAAACAAAATGGAGGTTTACATTTCCGGCACAAAGGCCAACAGGAAGCCAGATCCTTATTGCCCAGCAGGATGCTGGGAATTTAAACAACCAGGCGGTACCAGCAACGGCTTTCCCAGTATGCGTCTCAGGAACCAGGGGGTCCCTGATTCTCACCCATGTTATAAAAAAACCCCCATTGAGTGCACCTTGAAGCTGTGGCATGGAGGTAGCAGAAGACTGAAAATATACTCACTTGCCAGCTCCCCCACCCAGCGAGCACCCTTGGGAGTTCATGCCCGCGAGGGTGAAGTATCGGAGCATGGTGGGGCTCTCCCCCATCAAACAGCGCATGTCTGGGGTGAAGGATTCGGGACAGTTCACCAGACGCAGAATCTCCAGGGCTTCCAGGGATGGCATCCGACGCAGCAGAGCAGTGAGCAGAGGCTCTGCGGGGAGATCGGGGGTGAAAGGGGCGCACAAGTCCCGACTCTATCCTGTTCTAAGCCTCAAATCACTTTCAATCCCTCTTCATCAATGTCCTGCTCCCTTTAACCCCCACGTAACTCTCCACCTCAGCCCCTTGCGTTCTTCCCCCCCCTCCTCGCGCACTCTCTCCTCTCCCTCCAGTATCTCTTACTGTCTGCCACAGGCATTTTATCTCCCCATCCCATATACAGCAAGACACAGTGTCAGCTTCGGCTGCTAAAGCCGTTCTGCTATGGCGCGGATTTGAAGAGTTACCAAAGTGGTCCCAGTCCTCGTGCAGGTTCTGGATCTCCAGCTGGCTACGGCCCTCGGTGAAGATGGGTTTGGGATTCTTCTCAAAGCCACCAGACAGGATCCCACCCTGCCAGCTGCGGATGTAAATCCTCCCATCGGGGTCCACCACCGCTGAGGGTAAGAGAGACGGAGGCTGCGGTTACCGAGATGTACGAGAGCGGGGAAGGACTTGGCGATGAGACAACCTCTATAGCATGGAAGAACTTGGGGGACTTGGTGTGGGAAGGGAGCAATGCGCTGCAGTTGCCTCTAACAGGGAAAGGCTTAGCGATGCTCTGCACATTATCTTTCAGGGTAAGGCTGCGGTCCCAGAACTGCCACAGCGCGGCGTGCGCTGTGCGTGTAAGCACCGCCCCTCAATGGGGCTGGGCCCAGTACGCACCTTCACGCTGAAGGTGCAGCCGCGCCGTGCTGCAAGGTTTTTTAAACTCAATGAAATTGAGTTTAAACCTTGCGACGGAGGCGTGGCCACGCCCCCACCGGCGGTTCACCCAATGAGGGCGAACCTGACGCGTGACGTGATGGCCACGCCCCCGCAAATCCCCGACCACGCCCCCTCCCGTCGCAAGCTCCCTCTTCTCCTGAAGACCGCAGATCGCGGTTAGCGCTGTGCACGCGCCGCCCCCCCCCCCCCCCCCGCGTGTCACAGTCATGACTGGGACCGCAGCCTAAGAGTTACAGCAAATCTCTACCAAGGAATCGGGTTCTACAACTATTCCCAACCTAGCTGTATTCTGTACAACAACAATGGGCCAGTTTTCTATATCTGTAAATGTACACACACACACACACACACACACACACACACACACACACAATAAAATAACGCCATTTGTTTCATCTGCCCTCCCATTTTTCGCTCTTGCTCGTGCGTTACTGCTGTCCTCCTGTACCCCACAGATTTAGCGTCTCTCCTCACACCAGCAGCCCAAAAGTGAGCTGCCCTAGAAACCATATATCTAAAAGCTGCAGGTAGGTGACAGCACTGTGTAGGACCTGGTGTACTAAGAGATGATAGCGGTTATAGATCTTAGGCTTCTCTATCTCCAACAACGGCACAGCTGGCTCAGGTTGTGCAGGGAGTCCGCAGCAGAGCACCTACTTGGCGTATTGTCCTGCATGGGGATGCGCAGGGGCTGGGTCAGAAGGTAGAAGTGTTCGCAGGCATGAAGGGGGATGCTGACAGGCTCCTCATTGGACAGACCCAGCTCATATGCCCACTGCGAGAGAAAAACAATAACGTGAGCACGCCACCCCCGGCAAAGTCACAAACACACTACCTGCCCAGTGATCAAACCCTGGGGTCAGCACCCTGGAGAAGTTCTCCTTCTAACAGTGTCACCATGGAGAACACAAGCAAGTCTCCATCGCTCAATGGTCAGTGTCCTTTATTTTTAATTGTATTTTTTTTAAACAAGCTGGAAAGGTTAAATGGAGCAGCTAATTCTGTCACTATGCGGTGACAACAAAATAGCGGGTCATTTCTGCAACATGTCAGATTACTGACGCACGCACGCACGCACGTATGTATATAGTGTAATTTACATACACAGCGCATCACAGCAGTAATACACGTTGCATAATAATATAACACATAATTGGAATAAGCGCTTCAGACATAAAAGTAACATTAGGAAAAGGAGTCCCTGCTCCGAAGAGCTTACAATCTAATTGGTAAGTAGGGAGAACTTACAGAGACCGTATGAAGGTGTTCAGGTAAGTGCGTCTGCAGGGGGTCAAGGTCGATGTATGAGGTGTAAAGTATCAGCCACGGAGCTACTCATATGCTTCGTCACGGAAGTATGTTTTAAGATGGGTCTTAAAGGTGGATAGAGGGAGTGCTAGTCGGGTATTGAGGAGAAGGGCATTCCAGAGGTGTGGGGCAGTCACTGAGAAAGGTTTCAGGCAGGAGAGGGCTTTAGACACAAAAGGGGTAGAGAGAAGACATCCTTGAGCAGAATGCAAGAGTCGGGCAGGTGAATAGCAAGAAATTAGGACTGACATGTAAGGAGGAGCAGAAGACTGTATAGCCTTAAAAGCAAAGGATAATTTTTATGTATAATATGGGTTTTAATAGGAAGCCAGGAGAGGGATTTCAGCAGGAGAGACGCAGAGACAGATTTAGGAGAGAGTGAAGTGGTTCTAGCAGCGTTTAGGATAGATTGTAGGGGGAGACAGGAAGACTGGACAGTAGAAGGTTACAATAGTTGAGGTGGGAGAGAATGAGGGTCTGCGTTAGGGTTTAGCAGTAGCGCAACAGAGGAAAGGGCGTATCTTTTCAATGTAATGGAGGAAAATATGGCAGGTTTTTGGCAATTAGATCTCTCTGTGGAAAAACCCAGTGATTTCTGGTTATATTCATTGACACTTTATTTCCAAGGACATATGTTCCGTATCCTATTAAACATACTGTACCCTGGAACGGTATCTGCCATCACGTTCCCTACATCACAACAGCAACCAAATGACAACACTGTCCAGCACAAGCACCCAACAATTTAATTCACAGGGAATTCACTGATAAAGCAACCAGACAAGGAGCAATGTAAATTACTCTAATGTAAATAGAGGGAGGACTTCCTTCCCTTAAGAACTTACAACACCCTTCTCTTTTCGAGTGCCTTATCTGTAACAATATCTGAAAGTTATCAATGACAAGTTATTACCAGCTGAAATACAGGTGCATACAGTCAACCAACGTTTCAAGGCATCCCGCTCCTTCGTCAGGCTTTAGCCTGGAAACGTTGCTGGTTGTTTGGCTGTATCCACCCGTATGTTGGGCGTACAAAAGAATACAGCGCGAACTATTGGAACGCAAAGTGAATAGTATTATCCACTTTATATAGTACATGAGAGTACCAGTCTACAGTACATTTTTCTGCAGCTATGACAGTGGACCAAGACGATGGGGACACTGGGTGGGGACACCCAAGACGGTGGGGACACTGGGGACACCCAAGACGGTGGGGACACTGGGGACACCCAAGATGGTGGGGACCCTGGGACTTGAGCACCAAACAAATACAGAGAAAAGATGGTGGTGCCAGTCCACAAAATGTACTGGAATGGCTGAGTACATGTGACACCCCACCCCACCTCATTACCTGTCCTGCGCAGTTGACAAAGTACTCGCACTCGACCTGCCCTCGGTCGGTGTCCACGCCGGTCACATGACCTTTCTCCACCAACACGTGGTTGATGCTGGTATGTTCGTGGACCCGGGCGCCTGCAGGAAATGCGGAAGATCAGATGAGAGCGGAAATAGTTCCGAGACCACAGCAGGTCGAAAACGCGACTGCTGCGCATCTTCCCCCCTCTTTTTGCACACTACGGCTATTACGGGACAATTTAACCGTGAGCTGCAGATGATTGCACTAAAAAGGGACATACAGAAGTCAAAGGGTAGTATCATTTTCTACGTGGATAAAACAGACACACTCACCGCTGCTCCGCGCAGAGTTTACCAGGGCGAGAGTCACATCTGCGGTGGACACCACAGCATCTTCAGGTACGTACATGGCCCCCACCAGATCATGGATATTGATCAGAGGGTGGAGTTCGCCCACCTGCTTTGGTGTAATTATCTCACAGGGAATCCCCATCATTCTAGAAGAAAGAGTTATTAATGAGAGGAACGTTGACCTCTTGATCTACTTGGAACACAATGAGATTCCCTCTGGTCTCTCCTTAACATGCACAGCTACCTCTGTCTCTGCTCACTACAAGACACTGTGTCTTACCCCTCACTAGAACATGCACAGCCACCCCCCAATGCCTCAATATGATATTAATTGATCCCTTTGTATTGCGATGGTGACTGTCCAGGGGATGTTTTGACCCATCGCTTCCTACCCTGCTTCTTTTATCGTGTACCATTTGCCCCCATACGATGGTACACTGCATTGTTCCCAATCCTGTGCGGTATACAGCAGACCCCCTGCTAGTGCTCGGCGATTTTACCTTAACCTGGCCACCATGCGCTTCAGAGAGATCAGACGATCTTGCGTCTGCGCCAGCGAGATGGAGCCGGTCTTTGTGTAACCTGCAGGGGAGACAGTCAAACTGCTAGTAGCTGCAGTAGGGTACCATACACTGTGCCAGCGAGTACCACCCTGTGCAGAAGGAGTGGATAGCTACAGTACACGCACAATACAGAACTATCTTTGTAGAACATCACAAGCATTCTACTCCGCTCTGACCCGCAGAAGAAAATGGTCGAGTGGCGCCGGACATGAAACCCACGGGACATGTCGCTGAATACAGACATTGCGGGTCAAATCCAGACTGCGCGTTCAACAGGGGGGCAACCAAAAATTCATATTGGGGGGGGGTGCACTGCGGGCCCTTGTCGTCGCAGCATCCTGACGCCACTGCGTCACGGGATGGCACATTGTAATAGCAACGCGTTGCCATGACGACGCAGAGTCACATGATGCCGTGATATCGGATGGACAAGGGCTGCTCTCTTAGAGGCCCTGCTTTTGTCCCCCTGCAATCAGGTACATTGGTGTCGGGAAGCGCGTGCGGCCTCTGTAACCGCAATGCTGTTCTTGGGGCGTGCAAATGCACCCTTGCATTGCCAAAATCCCACGCTAGGGTATTTAGAAGTGCCGTGTGCCAGGAGTGGCCAACTGCAGTAATCAAAGGGTCAACAACAGGTCAGGTTGTAAAGATATCCCTGCTTCAGCACAGGTGGCTCAATCAGTGGCTCAGTCAATGACTGTGCAGGGATACCCTTAAAACCTGACCTGTTGGTGGCCCTTGGGGCCGGAGTTGGCCGCCCCTGATGTATACAGAGCGTGTGCATCAATGAGCGATGAGGAGTGTTTGTATGGAGCAAAAGGATAAGAGGAAAGAGTTAACGCACATACGGATAATGGTCTATATCCGGGCTCTTAAACTGGCTGGCCCATTGGCCAAATCACCCTCCCACGAAGGGCCTTGATTTGGCCCTTGCACTCTGTCCCTGGTCATTTCATATCAGTTGCTTAAAGTGGCTTAGCTGTAAGCCAATGTAATTACCTAAACTGCCGGCTCGATCTCCCGTGACTGATCGGCCAAGATCCTGCTTCCCACGGCACCCAATATGGCCGCCTACTTCAAACGAGGAAGTGATGGGGCTCTCTAAATGGTTGCTACAGCAACCCAAGGAAGCTTAATACATTAAAAAGGGCATACAAAGTGGGGTGGGTGGGTGCAGTATTACCTAATAATACACTGATTTATACTTCTTTAAGCATCTAAGTATAGTTTTTCACACTGAAACCCACTTGTAATTTAAGTTAACGTAAGTGCATATGGTACACATGTTGTGTTTGTAAAATAATTACATCTTGGAATTTTTCATGTACCAAATTACATTACTATAAACCTGTGGTCCATTTGCTCCTAAACCTTTTCTGTTCCGGCTCCTTTAGAAAACTAGTTGAAGATCTCTGACCTACATCATCCAAAAACAAAATGGCGTGCGTGGTGGCATTGGACGCGTGTACTTAAGTCTCCTCACCTGTAGGGACACCCGTCTCTTGCTCCAGCTGTTGATAAAGTTTGTTGGAATAGTCGGCCATCTTGGTTTCTATGGAAATGTGCTTGACTGTGCTCACCATGCCAGCGCAAAACCGCGTGGAGCCGGCACCGAGTCTGCAGGGAGTGAATGCGACAGATATCAACCTGTTCGTTTCAAAGCCGGCAACAATATGCTTAATAGCTTTCAACCCCTTGGCTGCCAGCGGGGCCAGCAAAGCAATAACTTCCCACTGGAAACCACAGGGTTAACATGTCCCCCCCTCACCCTCCCCAACGCCAAAAAAAGCACAATAATAAATTCCATGGAATGCAACCTGTCTGACGATGTGCCAAGGGCACGCATGCACGGGCTGTACGCTGAGATATGAATTATATAAGGAACAGGTCACCTGCTCCAGAGATGGATGATATACAGGTTTAGGAGCATATCAATGGTAGGCTGGGGCTCTGCACAGTCAAACCAAACGGTGAAAAGGTATCATGGTTTCGGAAAGGTTTAAAAGATGCAGCCCTGCCTCCCCCAAAAAGAGAGAGACCTAAATTGAAAGTCGGCTCAATGTAATCTTCTCCAATCAAGAAAACAAATAATAATAATAATAAATATATATATATTTGAAGTGACAGGACACAAAAACAATGTTAAGCAGTAATGTAGTACATGAATGAATATGTATATACCACATACACCTATTTCATCTATGAATTTCAATGTTGGCCCGCTTAGAATTATTACTGACAACTCGCAAGGACTTTAGAACATGTAACTTTTCTATACAAGGCACTATAGAGTAATACCAGATGTTGCCCCTTGTGTGTTTCTGGCCCTCTGGCAGTGAAACAGTTAAATGTCTAACACATTATGTATGAGGAGAATACATTTTATGCACACAAAAAAAAACACTCCAAAAGTTTTGGTTACTTGCGCTATTTAACCACAAAGCCTGGTCTAGTTGATTGGTATCAAAAAACGCAATAAATAAGTAGGATTTATATATTTGGTATTTGTGTGTGTATATATTCAAACAGTTCAAAAAGGGCAACTCACCGTTTTCGGAAACAACTGCATGGGTGCTTTGAGCAGAACAATCATGTTCGGAAAAATGTGTAGATCAATACACACAGATCTGCATTATTTGCTTGATTTGTTTATAAAATTGTTTTAGCAGGAAGCAATACATTGAGAGGTAAATCTCGTTTTCAAGTAAGTCCTGGGCACAGAATTATGGTGACAAATCCATGGGTCATACATTCTATTTACAGACATTTCAAGGTCAGTTAGAGATAATATATGTTATGGGCGTATGTAACAGTTACAGACCAGATTATAATGTGAGACAGCTGAAGTCTTGAAAGAACTTAGACCAGTGGCAGACTGGTGAGTCTGATAGGTTGGTCCATTCATGTGGTGATCGGTAAGAGGAGGAGCAGCGACCAAATACTTTGTTGAACCCTGGGACCGTGAACAGTCTTTAGGAGTCAGATCTCAGGTGATAAGTGCTGCGTGTGGTAGGGGTGAGGAGCTTGTTCAGATAGACGGGTAGCTTGCCCAGAAAGTATTTGAAAACAAGACAGCGAAAATGTACTTTGCGCCTAGACTCAAGGAATATCCAATCTAATTCTTTGAGCATTTTGCAGCGATGTGTGTTTTAATTCGTTACATTAACTACGAAGACATTTTATTGAAGATAGGTTCGACGTTTCGGCCCCTGCATGGACTTTAATCAAGATACAAGGATCAACATTTCAAGATAAAAGGTCCATGCAAGGACCGAAACGTTGATCCCATGTTCTTCAATAACATTTATCTGTGGTTAATGAAGACCTGTGAGTGTATTGATGTACTACACATTTTCCACAAGATAGATATATATAGATATATAGATATATATATATCCCCCAGATCAGACCAAACTGGGCGCCATCTCACCCGCGAGTCAAAAGTGTTGATATTGTGAAAATAGGAATATACTGTATAATGAAAAAGGCAGTTAACCTATAAAACGGGACTGAACAGCGCCAGTACACATGAATGTAACAGGGTTACTGGAAGGGATGGTAGCGGCTCACCTTCCTTGCTCCAGTAACAAGACGTCGTGCCAGCCTAGCTTGGCGAGATGATACGCTACCGATGCACCCATGATGCCTCCTCCACAGATGACCACTTGGGCTCGGGGCGGCAGAGGCTGCACCTCCGTGGAGGCTGCACGCTGAGGACAGGACACGCAGCGCCAGCCATGCCGCCTCAAATGCCCTCGGAGATCGTAGAGCAACCGGGGACGCATCCTGGAGAGGGCAGAGGGGGAAACTTTTCAGGGGAAAGGGGAGGGAGACGGTCTGCAGAGAAAGAAACAAAGCAACCGGTCAGTCTGTGTCAGACACTTAGAGGAGTTCAGGTACAAAGCCAATATGAAGAGTAAAATGTATCCCCACACACCACCATCCAAGAGGTAAAAGACAGGGTCTGTTCTTACAGGTGACAGGTAGTGTAAAACATCCCCAGTCCAAGAAATATAAAAAACAGTGTCCATATCATCTGCCTTACAGCTGAAGTCCTTGAGGTGACACGTAACATTTGTCCTTCCATCAACCCTGGAGGTGACATATGTCAGCAGTACTATTCTATAAGACAATGCCCAGCCCTGGAAGACCCCTTTATAACCTATCCAGGTGAATGGGCTGTAAGGGGTCTGGAACAGCACCTCTTTGTAATCTGTCCCACTGTGTCTTCACCGTCCTCAATCACAAGGGTGACTGGTGCAAAGCCAGCCTGCTACCCAAAAGGTGACAGAAGGTTCCTGTCCGACTGTTATATTTGTTAGGGGCTCTTAATGGGGAAGTGAGTGTTTGTCAATCAAGTGTTTCTCCCTCTTTATCCCACCTGTCCTTATCAGGGTCAATAAGTTGATAAAGTGCAGGAGCACGAAACGCGTTGGTGTTTTTTTTTATTTTTTACCGGTTACTGCTTATGTGAGCTGAATAAATACAACTTTTATGGGAGTTACCGTCATGATCCTTGTGTTCCTGTCCTGTTGCGGTTGTGCTCCGTTTCACACAGACATAGTGTGGACATCTTTTTTCAACGGATTCTGCACGCCATTAGGATTTGCCAGATCCACTGAGGGCGCTTCAGAAAAGGTAACAGGCATCAGCCTTTATGATTGTTACCATTCCTCCTACTTTAAGTTTGCACAGGTGAGGTTTATATATTGCGCCATACACTGTGGTGGGCACCACTAGGGGCGAATCCTCCCAAGCATCTAATAGCTGGACTGTTAAAGGCATTTCCGGACATTAATTGATTTTATATTGAGAATACTCTATAGAGCACATAGACTGATTGAGCACCATTTCACTCCTGGAACGAACTCAATAAGTTAAGGCAGGGGTGCGCAAACTGGGGGGCGGGAGATTTTTCTGTGGGGCACGGCGGTTGCAGAGGCCCCGCGCTCTTCCCCAAGGCATTTAAATGAAATGCCGGGGGATCGCGTGAGGCCTTTGCAACTCTCAACTTACCTTGATTCTGCCGGCTTCAGGACTCGTCTCTATGAAAACGCGGCGTCAAATGACCCCACAGCGTCATTTGACGCCTCCTCAAGGTAAGGAGGAAGGGGGTGCGAGCAACGAGGGAGGCAAGGCAGGGGGGCGCAGCAACAAAAGTTTGTGCTCCACTGGGTTAAGGGGAGGGGCCGGGGGCTCTGGCTGTACAAGCACTTGCCGATCACACAGAAGGGAGCAGCCAGAGGAAATCAAACCCCTCCCAAGTCTCCCTTTAATAAATGGAAAATACCTATAGGTGTCAGATTTAGGTAACAAAATATATCAATTACCCAGATGGGACATCTTAAATATGTCACTGGAATTAGTTTACTTTGGTTCTAGGAGGGACTGTCCTTATAATCTTTGGCCGCCCCCAGCTACTATATTATGAAGTCTGGACCTTCAGGGGCCCATGACGTGGTAGCTACGTCAAAAAAACCCGCTTGTTTTGCTCGGGGAGATCGTGTCCGACGCGGTTCTGTACTGATCAGAGACAAAAGGGCGAAGACTCCTCCCCATGTCTTCCATCATCAGTGATAGGCACAGCCAGTCACGTGATCGTCCTCTGGCACGCAAAGGGTTAAGCACCATAACGGTAGCAAGGTGCAGTTCCCACTGCCTGATTATTTGTTTAAGATTTCTTCCATCTACGATACAATAGGATAGGGGTCAGTCAACTACAGTCCTCAAAGGCCACCAACAGGCCAGGTATTAGGGATATCAGTCATCTGTAGTGTTATTGACCATCTCATCTTTAATAGAACTCCACTAAGAGATAATGTGGGGGCAGCAAGTGACAGAGCAGTGCCTAGTCTGAGGTGACAAGCTGTGTCTCCTATAGGATGACAGGACATGTCTGTACTTCCTGCCCACTAATCACCATGACGCCCTAGAGGGGTCAGACGGTGTCTTGTGACACTCTCCAGTCCTAGCTGCGACAAAATTGGACCCCTCCATCCATCACTACCCTGATTATTCTACTGCGTCTCCTCCATCATCGTCCAGTCCTAGAGGCAGAGCAGGAAGAACCTGTGACCCAGGAGGAGTGACTGGCCGTCATTATCTCCTAGAGGTGACAAATTCCCACTGTCTACATAATGCTGGAGGCGACAGTCTGCCAATATTCCCAGTCCTGGAGGTGACACGTTGTCATTGTACCTACAGACCTAGCGGTTACATACTGACAATATTCCCAGTCCTGGAGGTGACACGTTGTCATTGTACCTACAGACCTAGCGGTTACAAACTGACAATATTCCCAGTCCTAGGAGGTGACAGGTTGTAATTATATCCCCAGTCCTAGGGGTGACAAGTGCCATTATACCCAGAGACATAGAGGTGACAGGTTGTCATTATATGCCCCAGTCCTAGAAGTGACAAGCTGCCATTATATCCCCAGTCCTAGAGGTGACAAACTGCCATTATACCCCCAGTCCTAGAGGTGACAAACTACCATTATACCCCCAGTCCTAGAGGTGACAAACTACCATTATACCCCCAGCCCTAGAGGTGACAAGCTGCCATTATACCCCCAGCCCTAGAGGTGACAAGCTGCCATTATACCCCCAGTCCTAGAGGTGACAAGCTGCCATTATACCCCCAGTCCTAGAGGTGACAAGCTGCCATTATACCCCCAGTCCTAGAGGTGACAAGCTGCCATTATACCCCCAGTCCTAGAGGTGACAAGCTACCATTATACCCCCAGTCCTAGAGGTGACAAGCTGCCATTATACCCCCAGTCCTTGAGGTGACAAGCTGCCATTATACCCCCAGTCCTAGAGGTGACAAGCTGCCATTATACCCCCAGTCCTGGAGGTGACAAGCTGCCATTATACCCCCAGTCCTAGGGGAGATCGTGTAACACTATATCCATAGTCCTAGAGGTGACAGGTTGTTTCCCCACAGTTCTAGACGCGCCGGGCTTTCCCTATCCCTGCAGTCCTAGAGGTGTTCACCCCTACCCAATCATAGAGATGTACAAAGTTCAGTGCAACGCCATGTGACCTCTGACCTCTCCGCTTCCCGTCTTTCTCTCCGGACTCGCTGAGCAATCCGGGGGGAACGTCAGTGCTAATGACGTCACGGCGCAGCCCCGCTCCAATCAGCGCGCCTCCCAGGTACCCGCCCCCCAGCTGTGTTTGTGTTCTGCACGTGGTCACCAGCTCGCCAATCGCTGCAGGGAAGACCAACAATACAGGCAGCCAATCAGAATGGATGAGGCGGGGACTGTGGTAACCGGAAGAACTGAGAGGGGCGCCATATTGGAGGGGTACAGTGAAGCGGCGCGCCATATTGGAGGGGTGAAGTGGTGTGCCATATTGGAGGGGTAAAGTGAAGCGGTGCGCATGTTTGGGAAAGCAAGGTATTTATACTGTTTTCAAATTCGGTTTAGGATCATTCATGTACAGAAACAAAGGTCCGCAGGAGAAGTGATACTTTGTTGACTGGTTTCACATGCAATGATGTGCCGAGTTTTAAGGGCGTTCCAGTCACTATACATTTGCAAAGGGTTAAAAAAAAGTCTTAAAGCAGCAATGCTACATTCCCTTATCTTTATATGCACAGCATGTGACAATCTATAATTATGTGTGTCCCCCCGCCCCTCACTGATGTAACCCAGGCATTTCCCTTTACATGCTGTTTTGAAGTTATTAGGTAATTACTTCTTTTGTTGCCTTATTTTATTTACATTATTAAAAAGGTTTTACATTATTAGAGACTTCTCTGTGCTCTTCCCCCTCGTTCTAAAAAATTAGTACATTAAAACTTTTTTTTTAAATGGCATTAGGCGTTTAAAAAAAAAAAAAAGGCAGTCTTCGCTAATAGCACAACGATTTGACCACACTGCTCACCTTATTAGATTTAATTATTGAGTGAAACTGGTGCATATAGGGAAAGCATACAGTATAAATCCAAATAAGAAGGGCGATGAAAAAAATTGTTTATAATTGGAACCAGGGGTCCTGCAGATCAGAATTGCTCTAAAGTCCAGGAACCTTCGGGTGTCCAAGATGGATACCATTTTCAGCGATGGCGCTTTTCATGGTCAATATAGCCACTTCCTACTGTCCTCTTGGTTCATCGACTTGGCCATGAATTATGGGGCTAACAGAACACTGAAGGCTTACCGTCAGATAAGATGTGGTGGAATAAGCAATATGTTCAACATAACCATGAATGTAATCCAGGAAGGTCAAAGAATGATTTCCAGTTGTGAACTTTGTATTCTTATTGGGTAAGATCACTGCCTTTATGCGGTATAGGTTTATATTACATGTGTAATAGGAGAGGATGTTTCTATGAACATAGAGCTAAAGCAGAAAAATAAAAATGGGTGGATCAAAAACATTACATGATTCCAAACCCAAAGGTCAAGTGATTCAAAGCAAAATTTCATCAAGTTGTCAGTTACAGGACAAACTTCAACTCGAACTCCTTAAATGCTGAAAGGAAAACACCTGTTTTTATCAGCTTAATAGCTGATATACCCGGCGTTGCCCGGGCGTGGAAGGGTGGGGGGGGGGAGGGTGGGGGGGGGAGGGGGGAGGGGGGGGAGGGGCGTGGAATGGCGTGGGGGGGGCAAGGGGCGTGGAAGGGTGGGGAGGGCAAAGGGCAGGGAGGGGCAAAGGGCAGGGAGGGGCAAAGGGCAGGGAGGGGCGGGGGGGCAAAGGGCAGGGAGGGGCGGGGGGGGGGGGGCAAAGGGCAGGGAGGGGCGGGAGGGGGGCAAAGGGCAGGGAGGGGCGGGGGGCAAAGGGCAGGGAGGGGCGGGGGGGCAAAGGGCAGGGAGGGGCAGGGGGGCAAAGGGCAGGGAGGGGCGGGGGGGCAAAGGGCAGGGAGGGGTGGGGGGGCAAAGGGCAGGGAGGGGTGGGGGGGCAAAGGGAGGGGCGGGCGGGGGGGGCAAAGGGCAGGGAGGGGCGGGGGGGGGCAAAGTGCAGGGAGGAGCGGGGGGGGGGGGCAAAGGGCAGGGAGGGGCCAAAGGGCAGGGAGGGGCGGGGGGGCCAAAGGGCAGGGAGGGGCGAGCCGCAGAGAGCGTGCTCTGTGTGTGTGGGGGCAGAGGGGGTGAGTGGGGGAGGGGGGTGAGCGGGGGGGATGAGCGGGGGAGACAGCCGGAGGAGCGCCCGCGGGGACGGGGAGCAGCGTGTGTGTGTGTGTGTGTGTGTGTGTGTGTGTGTGTGTGTGTGTGTGTGTGTGTGTGTGTGTGTGTGTGTGTGTGTGTGTGTGTGTGTGTGTGTGTGTGTGTGGCGGGGGGGTTGAGCGCCGGGTGAGGGAGTGGCCTATGGGTGGTGAGAGCCGTGGGGAGGTGAGAGTCCCCCAAGGTCCAATCTGATTGCCGCTAGGGACACAGGGAGACACATACAGACAGACAGGCAACAACACATAGGACACTGAGAAATATATAGTAGATATGGAGAGACCAATCCCTTAAACCTAGTGTAAGAAGCTGGGAGTTGTACATTAGATCAGGGAGAAGGGAACTGTTTATTCCATGACCACTCAAACAAGAGTGGTCAATTCCAATCAAGGGCCACCAGCAGGCCAGGTATTAGGGATATCCCTGCTTCAGCACAGGTGGCTCAAGTATTCTTACTGAGCCACCTGTGCTGAAGCAAGGATATCTATAATACCTCATCTGTTGGTGGCCCTTGAGGACTGGAGTTGGCCACCCTTGCAGCAGGCTTTACTTCGTTTGAGGGGTCAAAAATGCAGCTCAGTCGTGTTAGTGCGAGCTTCCCCCCTCCAGTGATTCCAAAAATGCTGTTCTTGTATACCAAACAAAAACTTCAAAAAGGATTTCTCAATGATGTGTACGAGTAGCACAGTCACAAGTGAGGAATGTTTAATATACAACTTAAAAGGGATAAAAAAAAAAAAAGAATAAATCTTCTAGTGCAGGGGTATTCAACTACAGTCCTCAAGGCCCTCTCTCCTCCTCCCCGCCCCCCCCCCCCCCCGGTCCCATAGGGGTTTAATCTCGGGACAGACCCACCAGATATGCAAGATGGAGCCCAGGCTACCACATTCCCACCACGGGGGAGAGACCGCAAGATGGATTGAGTGCAATTTGACAGCAAAATTGTATTTATAAAAAAAAAAAATAAGTGAAATAAAAAAACAGGATATCCATCCCTGAATGACTGTTGAAATAGCCTGTATTTAACCTAGACAATAGAAGTGGTAGATGCTGTTCAGCAACAATTGTCACAAGTAGGGAAAATAGACCTAATGTGGGGTCACAAGTATTTGGGCAGAGTGCAAAAGGAGCAAAGGCAATAAGTGAATCAATGCTCGTTTTAAATAAGATCCGTCTGACTGCATATATAGTAGCTGAAAATTGTGCCGTGCGAAGCAAAAGTGACCAACTTGCAAGAGTTCAAAATGCCTTCCTGGTAAAGACCAGATGCAAAAAAAAAACCAAACTTATTATTGCCAATAATTACAGCTGTTCATCCTGCGTCTAAAAAGTTGCTAATACTTCGAAACCCCTACAGCACAAATATTTGCAGCATACTGTCATTTTTACGCTCACTGGAGTTATATGGCTGGCCTGAGCCCAGAGATGGCAGTCACCATTACGACATTCATTTTAAATAGATCTGCTCCAAGCTGCAACCCGGCTGAAATGGCTTAAAATAAATAAACAGCGATACGTTGTCTGATTTGAAAAGGATCTACGTGTATTACATATTTGGGGCACAGCTCTTTAAACTATATTTTAGGAAGACATGCTTTAAAAATTGTAAAGGGGAGAATATTTTTAATACACCCCGTCCGCCCCCAATACCTTTTCTCATACACAGGTAACTGCAGACCCCTCTAGCAGCAAAAGGGTTAAGACAGGGGTTCACAACTACACTCCTCAAGACCCCCAAAAAGGTCAGGTTTTAAGGATATCCCTACTTCAGCACAGGTGGCTCAATCAGTGGTTCAGTGGAAGAGCCACTGATGGAGCCACTTGTGCTGAAGCAAGGATATCCTGAAAACCTGTCCTGTTGTGGGGGGGGGGGGGGGGGGGGAGGAGAAAGAGACTTGAGGACTGGAGTTGAGAAACCCTGGATTAAGAGACGGCGCATAGATACCAGAGCCAGTAAAAGGACAGACAAGTAATGTAGCTGGGTAGCATTTTTGTTTTTTATTAAATCTTCCCATTTTATCTGTACAGAAAAAAAAATGCACATTATGTTCGGAACTTCAGTAACATCTTAATATGACAGCATGAATGTGAGAAATCAGGACGCCTTCATTCCATACACAGGAAAAAAAAAAAAAAAAAAAGACAATTTACACAACTTTATTTCTTACATTAAAAAAAAAACAAAGGAAAAAAAATCAAGACGCTGCAATGGATTCTTAAATTTATTTTAACCCCTTCTCTGCCACGGGGGGGGGGGGGGGAGGTGTGCTCCAGTGTCACTGTATTGCAGAGCATGGCAGAAGGCTGGAGCTATGCACTGCAGAACTGTGGCACTTAAGGAGTTAAAATGGGTGCTTTGCAGGGAAGGGGTTAATAGGGGGTGAGTAGTTTATGGTTACCCCCATTTGGAGAGACCCAGCCCGCCTCACCCCGTTTTTCTAAAATCAGTTCTGTGCAGGTTGAGATCAAGTTGCAGTCCTGGCTGTGAAGTTACACAAAATGACATTGAGGAGGGCTGGGAGAGGGAGTGTCGGTAAGGCGGATGGAAGGCTTCAAGGTGGAGATATTTGGAGTATGTCTGGAGTTGTCAATACAGAAAATATTCTCATTTTTAACTTTGTAGTCTTGAATGAAGTGATGTTCTGAAAAGGTACCCTGGTGACTGACAAAAAAAAACAAAAACATTTTGTAAAGAACTTAATCTAATGTTTTTCCTTAAATAAAATGATTTGGCTGCTTTGGATTTTTAGGGAAACTAGAACATTTTTTCTAGTGTTTCGGGGGCTCCTGAATGGGTGTGTACTCAATCAAGAGTTTCCTCTAACCTCAAGCCCACCCTGTCCTTGTCAGAGCCAATAAAAGTAAGAGAAGGGAAAAGTGTGTTCAGTGTGTGCAAACTCTGGTTGAACAGTGACAAACAAAAAAGGGATCAGCCAGAGGGAAATCAACCCCTTCCAAGCCCCAGCTCACCATGCCTACAAACTTTAAAAAATTATTTACACAATGCGTATAGGTGTCTGAGTTTTGTAAAAGGCAATCAACCACCAAAATGTAATCTGTTGAACAGGTCACAGCTGTTAGTTCATTCTGGCCCTAGGCGGGACTGCACCTCTAAAAGGAGTCCATACTTGTTCTAATCCCTTTGCTGCTAGTGGCCCACGATGCATCGTGTCGCAAGCCACTGTCAGCGAAAGGGTTAATAAAAGCAGTCTCAGATTTAATGCTATTCCTAAGGAGTTATACAAAATCGAACCTAGAGTCAAATTACTGAGATGGCCAAACTCAGGGGGAAGTCATACTAGTTCAGATTTAAGTTGCGAGACTGCAAATAAACTGCATGCTCTCTGCAATTTCTCATGAATCTCCAATGGTTCGGCATCTTAAAGGTCCGGAAGGGAACCTGTCCATTCCCCCAGGAGCTAAATAAGGGCAGACATGTGCCATGCCAAAAGATACACCACCTAGGAGGACTGCAGAGAAATCTTAACACGCAGCAGTCTCTGTGGTACCTAGCTCCACGAGTGACACCAGAATTCTTCATACATGGAATGTTCGTATACAGAAACTTTCCAAGTGCCTGGTGGTTGTTTCTTCACGGGTTCCATGAGGTTTGTGAAGCTCAGTACACCATCAGTCCATCTATGGAAGATGCCTACATTGATCGCCCAAAAAGGTATCCCAACCTTCATCTAATCTACATTTCGAGGACTGACACTGCTACTAGAACTTTTAAAACGACAAATTACATCAGAAATCCATGACTACTGACTAAGCAGGCACAAACCGTTTAGATCCAGATGTATTTTCTTTTTTAATGGTGTGTATACTTACACATTGAATCTATTTTCTAAAAATATGGAAGAATCTGCCCCAGAAAAATTGCGCAAGTAATTCTAATCTCGTCCTTTCTAATTTGGAAAATTCCTACAGCAGCAGATCAATTATTACCAATGATTGGGGTATCGGCATCAGTAAGTACACAGAAGATAGCCCACACTCCATAAGACTAAGTCCGTTTGAAATAAATCGATGGGCATCTCTATAATGGATTGCGGCTTTAATGACCACGTCCGTTTTCTGAGCTTTCACTAAAAGCTGGTAAGCAATGCTCTGCAGGTCTCTGGCGCACAGAAAAGTTACAATGCTCTGCAGGTCTCCTTAACAAGACAGAGTTGAACAATGTAAATTCAGCCGAGGGCAAGAGTGTATAAAGGGTGGCTCTGCAGTTACAGTATTAGCTGGGAAATAGGGGAGTGGGTTGGAAGTGCTGTGCAAGTTGCCAGGAAAAGGGGTTTATGCTTTGCCGCTCTCTGCAGCAGGAGACATCTGAGGGTATTGTATAAAGGTCTTTGTAACAAGGAAGGAGCTAAAGCAATGTGCTTCAAACCCTCTCTAGCGGGGAAGGCAGGTTGCAATGGTCTAGCACAGAGAACGGTTCAAATTGTAATCCTGTTTAGCATGCAATGAGTTGCAGGCCCCTCTGGCAGTGAAGGTAAGGATCACATACAGGACTCTTGCACACCCCTCAATTCATTCAGCGCCAGTCTACAACATATTGCGACCCCTGACAGTGAAGGGGTTAACTTCCAGAACTGCACCGGATTAAAGCGGTTCTTGTTTTGCTTCTGAAACACCAAACCTACTGCTGTGTCTCTCCTACTCTCTGTTGTGGCAACTGTAACACTGCAGTAACCACATAGCATCCGATAATTTAACCCCCTGCATCCCTGAGTTCAACTTTGTCCCACTGCACGAGTCGGATGCAATGCATTGCTGGCCTATAAGTAGGTTTAGCGGAACCTGCCAAATTAAACAATAAGGCAGTCTGTATGGTGACCTTCAGAAGGACAAATTGAACTGATCTGTTACCAACCAGCATCAGTGACTATAAAGTTGTAATGCAATTCCTTAAACTACCACAATCCAAAATGCTACGGACCAGCAACTTATCAGCAGAATAGATAAATATATAGACACATTTCACAATTCATTTTTTTGATCAAGAAAAAGGAAAAAATTAACAGCAATTTGTAAAACAGATTTGATTTCATAGACGGGATAGCGGGACGGACGATTTAAAGGTGCAACCCTCTTCATTTTAATATACACACTGTGGAGTTGGTAAAAATGTTAGTTTTTGGCGCCGTTCGTTTTCATGTATAGAACCAATAAAACGGCTGCTTTTTCTCATAGAAGTAATCTGTGAAACATGGTGCCTCTTTTATTATCTCAAAAAAGAAAAAAAGGGGGAGGGGTTGCACCTTTAAACTCAATATGCATGGCATCTTGTAACCTTTTAAGCAGCCCCTCTGGTTTGTGTGCAAATCCAGCCACCAAAGCGCATGTGTCTGGGGCAAAGGGGGTTCATAAGGGTAAGAAGGGGAAGCAGTTGGGTTCAGTCCGTGTCATCAGGTAGGACAACCTGGTATCCAATCAGATTGCTTGAATCCCTCTTTGCAGCCAGGCCCGGACAGCATCTGAGGAGCTCAACCCTAAACCCCCTTCTCATCTCACGGGGGATTAGGCCGACTGGGAAACCCAGAGGCTTGTCATCCGGCCTCAGGAAGCGTATAGTTAAAATGAATAATTAACCATTATTTTCCCAAATCCCAAGCACAGGGGGGGGGGGAATCATCCACATAGAGCAACACGGCACGAGGTTAAGAGGAAGGCCGTGTGCAGGGGATCACAGGCCATCTGAAGTGGTGGGGAGAGAGAATCTGGGAGACCTGGAGAGTCTGTAGCTGGTCAAAGTTACCATGTTCTAGAGGAATGGACAGGGGAGGGAAAGAGGCCACGTATCAGATGGTAGACGAAGCAGTGGAGGAGGGAAGGGTGCAGGTGGATTAGGGGAGGGGGCAGGAAGAGATGAGGATCCCATCCAATTCTATTGTTCCCTCCAGATTCTGCTGTACTGGAAGGAGGGGGGGAGGGGGGAAGGGGAGGATGGGATTGGGCCACATGGGAGAGCTGTACACATGGTGACAGGCCTGCCCTCCCTCCCCCGGTGCCCCTTTCTTCCCACGGCTCTTGCTGAGGGGTGGAGGAGGGGCTCCTCTGCTCTACCTGTCCTTAATTTCTTGTGCCACCCTCTTGGTGATGCGCCCGCAGAGAAGGCCACCAAGGAAGAGCACGCACACCCCCACCATGATGACCGACAGGATGTAGTTTTTGGACGGAGATGTAATCACTTGCATGGCCAGGTCAGAAAAACCTTCTGCTGGGGCGACCTGCGGAAGAGAGCACACACAGCGCAATGAGTTACGCGCAGCAGGAGGTCCCCAGAGGCACAGGAAATGTACACTTATATGGTATACAAATATAGAAATACACTGTCCTACAGGACTAAGGAAGCATGGTGGTCCTGCAAACACATGCCCACACTGAAGTAGTCCATGAAAATTTGAAGAACCTTTTACACTCAAGAAGCAGCCTTGATACCTAAAAAGTGTCAAGGTAAGTCGTCTTTTAAGAGTGTTTTTGCCATTAACCCATTGAGTGCCAGAAAGGCCTCTAATGCACTGCAACGCATCATACACTTCTGGTTTTAGTCTAATTCTGGCGTGGCCAACGCCAGTCCTCATGGGCCACCAACAGGTCAGGTTAAGGATAGCACTGTTTCAGTCATTGATTGAGCCACCTGCGCTGAAGCAGTGAGCCTGAAAACCTGACCTGTTGGTGGGCCTTGACTGGAGTTGGCCACTCCTGGTCTCATTTCTACTTAATAATAATAATAGCAGCATGTTCTCCTGCTTCAAACTCAGTGCCAGTCAGTGTCTTTACTCACTGAGCCACTCCTCCTTCCCACCCCTACTTGGTACTTGATAAACATACCCGCACATAAGTACATTCAGCACTCCCAGCCATATATGGTTCCTTTCTAATCTTACCTTCGCTGCATAACCCCACATTTCTAGCCGGTCCTCCAGCCGCTTCTTGCACTCTGGCTGCAACCTCACCATCTTATCTTCCCGTGCTTCTATCAAGCAAGACATTTCTGCAGGACAGGGAAAAGGGAGAAAGGTGAAACACTGCTGCCCAGGCCAGGTCTGTACCCAAAAGTCTGTGCACTTACGTCAAGAGGAAGAAAACAGGAGACCGGGCAGACCTGGTCTCCCTCCTGTCGGTTTCCATCTGCTGTGAAACCTCGGACTTTATTAGATCCTTTTGTTTCTTTCATATTAAGTAATGAAATGGCCCCAAGCAGTTTTGAACTCCCATTCTGCATCAGCCTTAAACTCTGCTGGAAGGCTATGCCATGCGTCTATCATCATTTCCGTGAAGTACTTTCTCACGCTTTCGTTGCGCCTGCCAGCTTCAAAGAATGAGTTTGTACAGGAGAGAACGCGATTGGCTGTATCGCGGATTTGGGGGGGGGGAAGCAGGAAACCAAGATTTCCAGGATCTAAAATAATATTTAACACTTTCAGTACCATAGGCCCTCCTTGCAATTGCTATCATGTCCCAAATAACAGAACAGACGAGTCCTCTTCCTGGAGCATTGCATTCTGCACTCAACGAGCAGTTAGATTATGGCGTGGCTGCTACGTCATGGGGTTACCGGAGTGCCAGACTCCATGACTTAGTAGCTACAGTCTTGGTCACTTAAAGGGTTACAAAATGCAATTCTGCCCAAAAGCAATTTTGAACAGATACAAAAAAAAAAAAAAAAGGGGGTAATTAAAAGTGCTGACCGAAATGGTTTTAAAAGAAACGCTACTGAGAAAACTGTCGCAGTATCATGGAGACTGATTACTAATCACTCTCCCAGAATCCTCTGCATGTCGTATCCTTACTGCTTATTGGCTCTCCCTCCCAGGGCAGTGACAGACAGGAACCAAAACTTTGTCTGAGTCTGACATGTTCTACCCCAGGAAGCAGGAATTTTCCTCACTTAGAAAGTTGGTATAGGGCTGCAAGGATGTGGACAAAAGGAAAAGTCTCCTAGTTTCGCTGGCTACAAAGGGATTGAGACATTGTGCCCAAGACTGCTCCTATATGGTCTGTGGTTTTTTCCCCCTGCCGAGTGACGGCCATATATCCAGCGTTTATTCTGCCTTCGGGATACTCACGGCGGCCTCTGCCTGGAGGAATGGCTGCGCAGTGATGCTTTATGTCCAGGGCGCAGGCTGTGTGCAGTACAGGGTCCACGAAAATATCCGCCTTGCTCTCCTTCAGCATGTTAAGAACTTCCTGCCAAGGAGGTACAAAAGGAAGTTAGATTGATGGATGCTGTGGAATAAGTCTACCCCAGTATCATGCCATTCAGGTGAGAGTAGTCGATGCTGCAATTACCCGGATTTCCGCATGTCAACAGCAGCAATTCGACATCTCGTTATAACTTTCAGGCTAACAGAATAATTTGGCCAGGCGATCGACATTCTTTTGTCTTTGCTGGTTATTTCACTCCATGCTCCTCTGACGCCCTCTGGTTACAAAGGGATTTCGTAAATACTGTTTTATTGCTTTAAGTTTTAACTAGAGTAGGAAGTTGTGTATCGAGTGTAACTATGTTACCAAGACAAGTGGGTAAAAGAAGATCTGCCATCAGAACTAAGTCAACATATAAGGCTTATTTGTCCGGTTCATAAAGGAGCAAATGCCATTTATCCAGCCAGAAAACCCCTTAAAAGAATGAACAATCTAATTGGCCTTTTTAAAAATGATCTAACCATGTTAAATGCAAATCTGTGTCTGCTTCTGTTTTGTGGGCAGTGAATTACAAATTGCAATCCTTAGGGGCCTCTGAATGGGTATTTGTCAAAGCCCTCACAGAGACACAGACACAGAGGGGGGAGAGAAAAAAAAAAAAAAAAAAAAAGAGGGTGGGTGGGGGCAGAGAAAGACAAACATTTTAATATCAGACAAAAGGGAATAACCAGAGAAAACCAACCCCACATCAAGTCTCAGCTCGTTTACACTAACATTAATGCAGAAAAACGTAAAAAATCCTATTGATTCTCACATATCCTATGAGCTTAGAACAAATTGTAATGTAAATGTTACGTGCAGAGTTTGATTCCTTACCTTCTTGCAGCCGGGGCCTTGGATTTTAAGCAGGTTCATTTTCAGGCACTCCTCTACCTGCCCTGTCGGTTCCTGGGCCGCAGCCTCCTCGCCACACAAAGTGTTGATCTGCGACAGAGCAACACACTAGTTACACAACATCCCATCCGGTGCACACCGTTAACAACACAACCACCACCCCACAACCACCACCCCACACACACCACCCCACACACACCACCCCACACACACCACCCCACACACACCACCCCACACACACCACCCCACACACACCACCCCACACACACCACCCCACACACACCACCCCACACACACCACCCCACACACACCACCCCACACACACCACCCCACACACACCACCCCACACACACCACCCCACACACACCACCCCACACACACCACCCCACACACACCACCCCACACACACCACCCCACACACACCACCCCACACACACCACCCCCACACACACCACCCCCACACACACCACCCCCACACACACCACCCCCACACACACCACCCCCACACCCACAACCCCCACACCCACAACCCCACAACCCCACACCCACAACCCCACACCCACACCCCCACACCCACACCCCCACACCCCCACACCCACAACCCCACACCCACAACCCCACACCCACAACCCCACACCCACAACCCCACACCCACAACCCCACACCCACAACCCCACACCCACAACCCCACAACCCCACACCCACACCCACAACCCCAACCCCACACAACCACAACCCCACACAACCACAACCCCACACAACCACAACCCCACACAACCACAACACCACACAACCACAACACCACACAACCACAACACCACACAACCACAACACCACACAACCACAACACCACACAACCACAACACCACACAACCACAACACCACACAACCACAACCCCACACAACCACAACCCCACACACAACCCCACACAACCACAACCCCACACAACCACAACCCCACACAACCACAACACCACACAACCACAACACCACACAACCACAACACCACACAACCACAACACCACACAACCACAACACCACACCACACAACCACAACACCACACAACCACAACACCACACAACCACAACACCACACAACCACAACCCCACACAACCACAACCCCACACAACCACAACCCCACACACAACCACACACACAACCACACACACAACCACACACACACACAAATTCGTACCTCTTTGGAGCACTGCATCTGCAGCTGGGGATCTAGCCGGTAATCCAGGGCGGATTCCTGGATTATAACCCGAATCTGATCTTCACAGTCAGGAGACAAACGCTGGAAAGAAATAAAAAAACAGTAGTATTCGGGTCATCCCATCACAACATATGGAGATGGTGGCACCAAATCTACAATGGCAAGGAGTGTTCTCGTAGGAAATTCACACACACAATGTATTCTGTCATCTACAGGCTCTATTAGGGGGGGCAATCTTACCTGGCCTGGATGCAGCCATTCCTGAAAGGCCATTTACTTAAAGGTGCAGTCCCACATAGCTGACCAGAACACCTTATAACTGACTTTTATAACTAATTTAGTTGTGCTAAAAGCAAAGATTTGGTGGTTTGTTTCTCGTGCAATTGATTGCATTTCTTGGGGCCTGTGTATGGGGGAGTTTATTAATCTAGTGTTTTCTTTAGCCTTGGCCCACCCTGTCTGGGGAGCGGGAGAGAGGGGGCTCTGGCTGGGCACACTTGTTGAACAGACAAAAGCGAGCCGGGGGGGGGACAAACTCCTCCCAAGTCTGAGCTCAACATGTTTCCAAACTAACTTAAAAACCATCTCCCAGATGTAATCTATTAACCTTTACATGGCCCTAATGATGTAGTACCTGGTACGGCACGAGGCGTGGCACGTCAGAGGCCCCTTATGACATACAAGGTACGTCATGGGGAGTTGCTCATTTTCGAGGGGGTGATTGGGCTGCTCCCGCTCTGGCAGAGCAGCCAGCCCAATCTGAACAGATGTGGAGCCCCCTCCGCTTGTGTTCTGGTCGCATCATGTGACAGGAGCGACCACACGACCCAGTGCCAGAGATCAGACCCCGGAGGTACTCTAGGTTAAAAACACCGCCATGCCATCAGTACACTTTGGTACTAGGGGGGATTGTCCCTTTAAATAAGAATACTGTGAAAAGGCTTTAACTAGAATAGGACCAAAACAATACAAATGTGCAATCAAGATTTGATTTTAGCTTTCATGGTATCAAAGATGTAGAAGTAGGTAAGGGGTGGGCTTCCTTGAGGGGAGGAAGAAAGCAGGAGGGGGACACCCAACACACCCACACTTTTGTCCCTTAGAGCAGAGTCCAGAAACTTCAGCCAAATCCACAACACTGGAATGATCAGATTGAAAAACCTATTGCAGACCCAAAGCACAGGGTGAGCATTTTTGTTAAACGTTATAATATACAGGTTCATATTTACTATGCTGTGCTATTCCATAAGACCCATTCTGGCACCATGAAGACACCTTATGGTACATTGCCTTGAATATGGGTGACGTGCCTACAGTGTGTGTGTGTGCTTAGCAGAACTAATCTCATCAGGCCACAAGAGGGAGCAGCAAGAGGCGTATGCTCCGAGGCATAGGTGAGTTTTATGGACACAAACCAAGTCACACTGGTAATGAGTTCTCCACTTCCACACCAGGAAATACTTTGAGCAGTACAATCTTGGTCTACCACAATCCATTGTGATGTACAAAGCTGGATACATTAGGATCTGCCATAGCAAATACCACTTGAGCACATTCACGTCTGACAACTCTGCAACACTGCTTTTCACCATCTTAGCATACAATGCTTCCACTGAAGCTAGGGATTGTGGGAAATTCCATGCAAATGATCAATCTCTCTCCTTTGACATCTATTTTAACATGGACCCATACAAGCTTATGCCTGCCGTATTAGGCTGCGATTATACAGAGAAACACCTGTGGTGTCGCCCGTAGAGAGCAGTAGCAAGCGGGGAGACATTTGAATTTGGTATAGCCACTTATGTATGAAACTTATTTTGCGCCGCGCGTTTTGCTATATAATCGCAGCCGTACACAGCTTTTCAGTAGAGTCTGGGTCAAAGAAGTGCAAAGCCAGTAAATCTACTGACAGACAGCTGTTTCGGCCTTTTGGGTCTCAGTGTAAGGTTGGTTATACTGGCTTTGCAATATGAAGCTGGGCTACGTTTTAACCACACTATAGGTAACTTCTGGAGCGAAAGGAATTAAGGAGACCAAGGGATTATGCGTGAAGGATTCAGCCGACACCTGAAACTATTTGGTGGCAAGATAACATGCGTCATGGCCTCCCTCACCTGGTCTGCATATTTCAGCTTCAGGCAGGAGATGACCTGCCCCTCCAGCTCTGCATCCTCCTTCGCATTGTTCACGATGGTCTGGCAGAATTTGGGGATATCCGCTTTGCAAGACTTCCGCAGCACTGGATTCAGACGGTAATCTACAGAGGCAACCACGGGGAATTCAATTTGCAGGCTATGGATCAGTCACATCCCTCTCACAAGGAATGTACAACCATCTACAGCACGGGATCACAAGTTCTATACACGGTCATGTGACAACGCAAGGGAGTTCGGGACAAAGGACAAAACCCCACTCACTTTCTAAACAGCCCTTTGTTGGAAGTCGCCACCCTGCTATGTGTAGGTATAGGATTGGTGGCAGACCATATACCACAGTGTTTGGGGTTTGAGAACCGTACGTTATGGAATGTGGACAAGGCAGTGGGTTTAAGTGGAAATAGCCAGTGAGGAGGAGGTAATGGTTTTTAAGAGGACAGAGGGAGAGGCGCACCTGTGTTCTGTGTTATCTGGCGCTTTGTGATCATCTGTTTGCATTTGGGATCCATGGTCTCACTGTTCTTGTTCTGCTTCAGACACAGCAGTATGTTTTTGGAATCAGCATCACTGCAGAACCTCTGTGAGAAGGAGTGAAACGGGTGAGAAACCAGAAGGCAGGCAAGGGAGCGACAAGTTGGACAGAAGACCAGTTATAAGGTAGCACAGCGGACTGGACATGGAGTAAATCAGAAAGGAGTGACGCAGACTGGTAAAGCACCGGAAGAAGGGGTATTAAGGCGACAGAGTAACAGACAGAAGTGAAGGGCACAAGACAAATTCTAGCAGATGGGCAATCAAAGTAGCAAGGAAAGCTGGGGTTCTGGGGTAGCAGCAGTGGGGAGAAGAAACCCTAAATTGTTCCTGACCTTGATCATCTGCTTGCAGACCCTCATAAGAGTGTAATCAAGCTCGGTATCCATCATCTCGTTCTCCTGGAGCTTAAAGACCTTCTGGTGGCAGCGAGTGCTAAGCTTCTTCTTGCCCTCCTTTAGACACTCAATGATCTGTAGTAACAGAACCACAAGTGAATGAGAACAGACAGCTGTTGGAGAAAGGATGCCCAAGCCTGCTCCCAAGAATCTCACAGGCCAGCACCTATGCAATGCAAATGTAATTGTGCACTGTCCAATTTAATGCAACAATCCTGCTTACCCATTTTTTTTTTTTTCGAACCAGGTTCCCGTAGCTAAAAATGGCGCCGTTTAGAATGAAAGGTGCATACCATTGAACATTCACATATCAGAATTCGTATGTTGGATATGCAACCGTCTCAACCAATACAATTTTTATCTTTTACAAAGGCCAATAAAAAAAATGTTCAAAGATGCCAGTAAATTCAACTGTACATCCATCTAGTAAATCAAACCCAAAGGGGACCTATAATACACTGACCACCCAAGATATGAACAGGAGAGGCATAGCAGTAATAAGATACGACAGATGTGTGATCTGCAGTACTTCCTTATTTATAAAGAGCAGGCTGAGCATGTTCTTGGCTGTAATACCAATGTAATAACACGTTGAGGCAGTAATCAGTCCACCAAGAGGATGCAACCACACAGTAGGCAGGACTTGTTACCTGTGCGTTCCCATAGGGTATGCTTGGGCAGATGGACGTTATGTCATCCTTACAGGCCTCGTACAGCTCCGGCTCTAAGCGGATATCCTCAGTCTAAGAGACAAAGGATGGAGATTAAAAACATCAGCCGTATCCTGGATGCAAAGGTGCCCCCAAACTATGACACACCTTGGAAGTGCGCTCAAGGTGACGCCCTTTAGAGCAGATAACTTATTTTATACTTTGTTTTTAAAGATTTTTTTTTTTTTAAATGCAACGACCTCTGATGCCTCCCACTTGCTCCACCACAGACAGAAGCACAGAGCCGACTCCCTAAGACAGCATAGTGTTGTGTCTGCTTCTGAGATCTCAGTGATCAGGCGACAATTGAAAATTCAGCGAGAAGATTAGCTAGGACCCTGGGCAGGCGGCGGAGACACGGCATGCTCCGGTATCTTCCCCCTGCAACTCAATATGGCTGCGCAGCATCAAATGGCGCCGCGTTGCCATGCCAACGGAAACGCAACCTTCTAGGCGTCCGTTGCCATGGCAACTTGACGCCATGCGGCCATATTGAGAAGCGTTGAAGAGGGAAGATGCCGCTGATAGATAAGAGCAATTGGGAAAAAATATTTCTCCGGGTTGGCCTTCAGTAGAAGGTGGCAACCCCGATTACCACTGGGACTGGTTTTCAGTCCATTTTGCGCCAGGGACTGTGTTTGGTTTGTTGTCTATATACTTATCAAGTTTTGAGAAAGACTTGTTTCAGTCACCTAGGCTGCCATCTACTTAAGGATTAATTCCTAAACAGATCTTTTTCCTTGTGCATTATTTGAATCTGTATGTTTATTTGTCACATGATGTATTCACATAGCACTTTGTTTTGTAGGTAGAGCACTTTTTTCTATGTTTAAACCCGTTTGTTTATTTTTAGCTCTACCAAGAGTGAACACGTAAAATGAATTCTTTGTTTAAATAAGAATATACCAAAATCTCAAAAACCCGGTTCCCACCTCCCTTCCTGTGCTCACTCACCATCTCCAGCTCCTCGACCCGTAGCTGCTTGCGGCACTTAAGCGAGACACGCTGCTCCTTCACCTCCTGCAGAGTATCATTACGCACCGTGGTGCTAAGGCAGATAACCACATCAACCCTGCAGGGAGGAGGAAGAGTGAGCAGGGGAGTCCCAGGGCAGCGGTACACAGAGCATGGACACAATGTTACTCTGCTCAACATGCTCTGAATTGTCACAGACTCCTGCACGGGAGGGGGGGAAGGAAGGCTGCCCTGGGTGGGGGGAGGAAGGAAGGATGTCCTGGGGGGGGGGGGGGGGGAGGAAGGAAGGCTGCCCTGGGGGGGAAGGAAGGCTGCCCTGGGGGTGAGGGTGGGGGGGGGGGGGGGGGGGGGGAGACAAGGAAGGAAGGCTGCCCTGGGGGGTGGGGGGGAAGGAAGGGAGGTGCACTGGAGGGGGGAGGCTGCACTGGAGGGGGGAGGCTGCACTGGAGGGGGAGGAAGGCTGCACTTGGACGTACTCACTTCTTCTTGATGTTGGGGCACAGTTTCAACACGTCCTCTTTGCAGGCCATCTTGAACTTGTAGGAGAATCGAAAATCCCTCATCTGGACCTGAAAGGAGAATAAAGGGTTAAACGGCAAAGAACAGCACCGGGCTTGTGGTTAAGGCACGGCCAGCACGCAGCTCCTTAATGAGCCTGTGCTGGTCCCTTTACCCCCGATCTTCCGTTTCAAAACAAGTTGTCGGATGAGCTGGCTTTTATTGTTCTATACAGGGTGGTATATTGGCAGTTTTATATCATTATTTTTTTAGTCAGTCATATTTAACACACTGATGTCTCACCACCAGGTATAAACCAATGATGCGACGCCTTAATTCTTGGTAGTTTCTATTCCCATCTCCAGCCGGATCCTTGTATGGATTGGTAAGACAAGGATCAGGCTAGACATAGGAATAGAAACTACCAGGAATTAAGGCGTCAAAAAGGAATTCTCATCCTGAAAACCTTTGGTACTTGACCCCTCAACGCCCGGCACGCCCTTCTGGCATCTAACAGTTAAAAACAGGGGTGCGCAACCGCTGCGCCCCCCCCCCCCCCTGAAAAATCTTGCGCCCCCCCCAGTTTGTGCACCTCTGGGTTAAAATATTGACTTGCCTGACATGTCAGGGAGAGGAAAGAGTAGAGGTGAGGCTTTTTCATAAGGTCTTGAGAATAGTCGCATTCACAACACGAGTCACCACAGAGCTGCTATAAATTTTGTCTTAATTCTATAAATTGCAATACAATGCAGCAAAAAGCAAGTCACTCCATGGCTGACCAGGAAGAGGGTATAGGGAAGGGGGGGGGGGGGAGAGGGTCTTACCAGCTGGAAGTGGGTGACTCCCACAGCGCACTTCTCGTTCATCTCTTTCTGATGCTTATTCTGTATCAGACATTCCATGAGGTCACCAGAGTCGATCTGGTTATCCGCCACCTCCTGAATGGGCACAGAATACTCACATATAGGTGACCTATGTATAAGCCAGGACTAACACCCGCGCACGCTCAGCAAACGTGCTAGTTCTTTCCTGCAAAATGAGACTAAAAAGGTGCTGAGCTCCTTGTGAGCAACACCTACACTGGACAATCTAAATGACTGGCATTTATACCGAGATGTTTTCAGGTCCGTAATACACTACATGCGACTCGAAGGGTGCAGCTTGCTACAGAATTCTTGACAAACTGCAAAAAAAATAGGGTCTCCTATTATTGTAAAAATTTAAGTTGCAAACTCTTCGAGACACTGGTGCATTCGCCTTTAATATTTTACTTTATTCAGCACTGTATACTAGCAGAAATTTTGTTTTTAAATTACATTTTCTGGGCTGGGGGGTAGGTTGATTTAAAAAAAAAAAACAAACAAAAAAAAAAACATTTTACAGTTAACCGAGACTTAGGAGGGGTTAGATTCTCAGGCGCCATGTCAAAAATAATCTTCATTAAAAGTTTGCACAGGCAAAACAGTCTTCTATCCCTCGACTCTCCGGGTGGGAGAAGGTTAGAGGAAAATAAATAAATAATAAATAGAAAAAGTTGCCTGGAACACTAACCCCTATTCAAGGCATCGAAGAAACCGGGTTTGTGCTTTAAAATTAAATAAATAAAGCAGCCCAATATCTGTGTTGCACAGGATACATTGGCGTCAGGAAACCATTTGGATTGTTCATTCTTTGCTAAATGCTTTTTGGTCGGTTAGCAGAGATTGTTTTCTAATGCGTAGAAGCTTTAAAAATTTGCAGCGTGCAACAATATATTTTTCTCCCTTCTGCGTCTTACTCGTGAAGATTAAATGACCGTAGTGCTCACCCCCGCACAGGAGGGTACTTGGGGCAGCGGAGTAGAAGCATTTTTGTTTATTTTCCAAATGGGGTTCAACAGCATAGGAGGCCAAAATCAGGGGGAGGGGGTCAACTGGAATTATCAAATGGTTCCAATGTTTTTGTGGCTTCTGTTTTCCAAGTATAAATATAAACTCCAACCGCGTAAATCGTCTGACAGTCATCGCTGTGCCCGGTACCCAATGACTCTCCTGATCTCTTGCCAAGGCAAGACCAATTAGATGCTACCACCCACCAGACTCGGCATGAAGACACTTACGTGGCAGAAGGTTTGGATAATTGGCTCGCAAGCTCTCATCATAAGCGCCTCTATCTGAATGTCCTGAAAAGGAGGAGGAGAGGGGTAAGCGAGTACAAATCAGGAAACTATATGTAAATTAGTTTTGTTTAGTACAATGCACTTATAATAATTCAGGTTTCTCCCATCGTGCTCTGCGATCACCTCTCTGGTTAACATGCATAAACACAGGCCAACAGTAGCAATGGGACGTCTGATGGTTGGGAGGAGGCGATGTGGAGACATTTGCCAGTTGAGTCATTAAAAATGCATATTATTTGGTTTTTGCAATGTCACTGAAAATCCATCAATTCAGTTACTATGAAGGAGGTACAAAATATCTAAATATAATGCTTCCATGCAGAAAACAAGACACACACAGTAGAACACACGGTAAAAAGAGTGATCATTCAGCCACCAGGAAGCGTCAGCCCTCACTCGCTCACCTCTGACTCGAGCTCTGTCAGGTTCCCCACAATGTCTCTGCATTCGGCAAGGAGGTCGTCCAAGTGATCCTGAAGGCACTCCAGCTCCTAGGGACAAACAGGTCAGCAAAGGCTAATCTGCAGAGGCGGTGGATCACTAATGGGATATGTGGCAGGTTCAGGTGAATGTTCAAACAATGTATGCCACGCAAACACACAGACGTTAGTCTCGGCAGAAGGGACCCCTGCCAGGTTTATACCAACTTAAAAATATATAAATACAAATAAAAACAAGAGCGGGCTGGTACTTGGGACTCTACAGATACTTTCTTTATTCTCGTCATAGCGTCACAACGGCATTCATAGCACATTATTTTCATTGAAATGTACCCAACAGTTCTTTCGGTGGGCCAGGGAATGAGTGCGACAAAACTGCATAATTCAGCTAAAGCACATGGAATTCGGAGGCAGTGACACTGGTGTGTGTGACAGGTGACAGTCTTTCCTGGCAGCTTTTGACAAAGTTAAAAGAACTAGGAATGAGAACTTTAGAAGGATAAAAAAGGGTCAAAACAGACACCCACCCATTTTTCAGGGAGATAAAAAAATAAAGAAAGAAATTGGGAGGCCAACAAATGTGTGATGGGATTAATGGATCCTGCGAGATCAATGTGGTAATTGCTCCTATTGTCCATTCCTAGCTAACACACATCTTTGGCTACGATCCTGCTGGAGGCTGGTGCATGCGCGCTGCGCGTTCTGGCGGCGTGTGCACAGCTAAAAAGCGCGATCTGTGGTCTGTCAGAGCAATCGGAGGCGTGGGGAGGGGGGGGGGGGACACGTGGCCTAAACAGGGTGGGTGCTGCCATGACTGGGTCGGGGCCATGACAACACAAAGCACAGCCCAGCAGTTCAAAGCACTGCAGCAGCCCCACAGGCACAGCACCCCATGTAAAATGGCGTATTAATAAGAATAAAGGAATAATAAAAAATAAAACTAATAAATAAAGCAGCAAGCAAACCACAAAAGACCTATTACTACACATACATTATTTCCCTCCCATTGGTTTGAAATTGCTAGTCTGCCATTGGCCTACAGTTGCTGCACTCCCATTGGCTCAGGCTATCTCCCCTCTTGATTGGCTCACAGCGCACCATGTGACCACGTCGCCACAGGAACACAATCTTGTATCCCCTGCTGGCTGACGCGCCACAGCGCCTCGTAAGCCTAAACAGGAGACCCCGGGGCCTGCCACTACAGAAGTTAGTAACTGGTGCCAGGCGCGCGGTGTCACCACCAGGGACCTGGGCTTTGGGTGTCCACATTCCATTCTTCCCTCTGCTGTCCCCACACATACAAAGGCCGCCTTACCGCCTCTCCAGCATTACAGCTTTCACCCAGTGGCTGTATACCGTACAATAGTTGCGCTGCTGTGACATGCCTCACCTGACCAGGCTCAATCTTCTCGCTGCACCACTTCCCCAGGTCAGTCATGCACTTGGCCTGCATTGCGGGATCCAGCTTGACGTCCAGGGCCCTCTGATGCAGAATGCGCTGCACCTCGGCCCGGCACTCTCGCGACAGCTGAGGGGAGAGGGGGTGAAACACTAAGACCTTGCTGCCTAATCATTTAGAGATGCATATATAGTACAAGCCAGTTGGTCTGAAACCTATCATTTGAAAAATCACACGCAAAGCGCAATGTGTCGGGCTGATATAGGCTCTTATTTCACGGCTCATCATTTTTATATTTGCATCAAAATACATTAAATCCTTTATTTTATTTTGCACAAATGATTGCCATGCGTTTAGTGGATTGTGGCTGTGCGACATTGCTGGGTATTCCTGCACACTACACATGTTTATGCAAGAGAGAAATACTAACTAGTTATCCCCAGAACATTTTCTGGACAAGCTTTTATAGGGATATGATGAGGAATTGCGATAAACAATTTATAGACTTCCATCATAGATCTTATCCTCACGAAAGCCTGTACCACTTCTGGCAATGCAGGAGTTAAACATTTGCAACCACACATTATAAAAGTTATGGTGGGTAAGAAAAGGTGACAACCCCCCCCCCCCCCCCCACCAGTAAATACAAATACCAGTTATGAGCACATTCACGTCTCAGACAGGTCTGCAACCCTGCTTTTCCCCATTATCTCTTAGAATATAATGCTGCCACTGCAGCCAGGGATTCTGTGAAATGACATGCAAATGAGCAGTGTCACATTTTACTTCATATCCATTTTAACATGGAGCCCCTATAAAAACATATGAATGCCGCATTACACAGCTCTCACAGCACAGCCTGGGGTAAAAAAAAAAAAAAAAAAGAAGTGCATAGCCAGTACACCCTCATTTTTACCATACGTTTAAACTCCTTTCTCCACAATGGTGCAGGGACCTGCATAATGACAGACAGTATGGAGTAGAAGTGTAAGGCCGCCCTGAGAAAGTTCCCAATGGTAGCCATATTGCACCTAATAAAAACAACATTACCCAACAGTACACATCAAGAACCAAATCCTTTTACGATTGTATCCAAACCGGTGCATATTACCTGCCTCACATTAGGCTGTTCCATTGTATTGTTACACCTCTTATCAGACTACGAAACATACTTTTTATTTAACCAACATGAAATATCACAGAAATCTTAAGCTTGGCATGTAAAGCTCCCGCACAGCCTTTATTAAAGGCTCCTGTTGCTCAATGAAAAGGTGATCAGGATAACAATACATTTGCATGGACCATACATAGACGGAGCACTTGGCACTGGTGATCACCCGCTTTGCTGCTGCAATCCTGCCTTACCCTCCTTCCCTGCTCCTCTGTGCGGTAAGCGTGCCGGTATAAACAGGAGAAAATGGCGCCCGCTGGCATCGTCTCGCTCGTCTCATTCCAGCTGTGGGCGTAGCAGAGGCGGGAGGCGTCACCCTGACACTTCCGGTACAGGATAGGATCCAGTCTGCCGGTTATGTAAAATAAAAACAAAGTCAGTAAGGGGCCACATCAGCTAAAATCGCAGGAGTGTCTGGTATACTGTCAGGGGCCCCTTTAGTGGCGACTTCACAAGTAGGACACGACATTGCAATCGCAATTAAGTTCTATACAGCAATCAATGCAGGTTACGCAATCTGCAGCTGCATTAGCCGCCTTGTATCGGGAGGAGGGGGGAGCAGACGGTAGCGTCCGGACTTATCTGTGGTTGCTGTCTGCATCTTGTAAGTTTACATTGCTTAGTATATATACTTGCCTATTAATTCTGTTATCCTCTGGATATACTCTTTATAGTGTCATTGGTACGCTATTGCTTGTTTTTTTTACCTTATTAATATTTGTATATGTTCCTTGTTGGACATTTAATTTCTGGGTCTTCTGATACTATACTTGTACCTTGGTAGCACTCTGCTGGTCAATGTTTCATGTACAGTGTGTGTATGTAGATTAATAGCCATTGTTACATGGTCAGCGGGTTTTATTGTAGACCTATTTCTGCTTGGTAAAAATACTTCTTAAATTCTAATTCTAAATACATTTATTCGGATCCCTTGTGCACGGTTTTATCTTTCTTCTCGTTACAGTAATCCGGTAACAATTGGATGCATAATATTAGTGTCTTTTTTTTAATATAGAAGTCCAATTGTGGGCTTTAGGGGAATGGGTCAGTGAGGAGCATAATGAAGCCACACAGGTCTCCGGCCACAAGCCACTTTGATTATCATTGTTATAGGAATGTGTTGCCTCGAGGGATGTGTAAAGCAATACACTGCAGACCCTCCTGGCACTGAAATGCTTATCTAGATGTACTAGTCAATGCAGATCACCTCAAGGATGTGGATGATGTACACGTGGACATTTCTGGGTTAGGATACCACATACTATAAATGGACAAAACCATAAACCACCATGTCTCCTGCCCAAAGCACAAAGGCATTAATGCAGCATTTCACAGAAAAATAACCACCGAAACCCAGAATCCCTACAAGCTTCCTCCAGAATAAAGTATAGAGCGCCTAACAGGAGAGGGAACGGAGGTTGCAGAGAATACTCACTTCCAGTCGCGAGAGATGAAGTACTGCAGCTCCAGCAGGCGGTGCTCACAGTCCTCAACCATCTTCTCTGTGTACAGGTGCTCCATGAGACAAGACAGGATCCTGAGGAACGGAAGAGGCCCAAACGTTAGCACAACATAACGTACTCCTTTCTTTACAGAGATCTGCCAAACGCAAACCCCAGCCTGTCTCCTGTCAGAGGTCATCCACAGAGCATCACGCAACCCTGCCTCCAGCTAGAGAAGCCCTGGCATAGCAACGCTAAAAGTTCTGCTCTGCGGAAATTGACAAAGAGTGGTACGGAGAAAATAAAAGCAATATCGCAGGTAGCCATTAAAGCTGCAGTTCATGCAATAGCCTGCATGTGTGTTTTTTATAAATCAGTTCTGTAGTAAGAAAAAACTCTTTTAGCATTTTCTGTTTTAAAAAAAACAACTTTGAAAGACCAATTTTCTTGTATTCTATTTTAACAAGCATGCTTGTGACTATAGCAACCATTTACATTCCCCATATTTAAAGATGTCGCCAAATTTTGCCGATCAATAGACGGAGAACGAATTGACCGGCAGCTATGCAGTTCTTTAGGTAATTAGAGATTGCCCACATGAAACTATTCAAGTAAAAAAAAACGGGAGCTTGAACTGCAGCTTTAACTTTAGTATAATATGATCTGAACATACAGTACTGATCCACCTATTGATGTGGAGAGAGGTCTGTTGACCTATACAGGTCGATTTCACACTAGGCCCTTCAGCGGACAATGAAAGTAACAGAAAGCTTTCCTTGGCTTTGACCCCCGGTGTATAGGTGCTCACATTGGGTCTCCTGAACGGATGTGCTTGCAGGCCGTCTGGATGACGGACTCGCAGGCTTCGTTGAGAGCCCTATCAATGCGGTAATCAGCTCCCGGGTCTGTCTCTTGCACCAAGGTTTGGAGCTGTGAGAAAGAAGAACTGCGTCAGAGGAAGGTCCCGCAACACAGAGTTATTATGTAGTATTTAGGACAGTAACCGCGCTGTGTTTATATGGTTGTCAACATAGTAACAGGAGAGGCCGCTACAGGGCAGGACAGCTGTGTGAGGCAGTATAAGAGGTGGTGCTAACTGAGGCCCCGTGAGCGGTGCGCCAGTCTGCACAGGGACAAATGGCTACTTCAAAACTGGAGTAAAGTGCAAATGAGCCATGGATGGCGTTCAGTATTGGGAAAGCATTGTGAGACGTTTCCGTATTGGAATAGCAACTACAAGTAAAAGGGGTGGGAGTTCCTTGAGAAACAAAGCATTCTTGTCTATGTGCCAGTATCCGTCACAGCTCACCGCTTGCTGGCACTTGTCAGCTATGTTGCCCTTCTCCCCGCGCACAGCCTTCATCAGGCAGTGCAGGGTGCGCCCCTTCCGGTGCAGCCCAGAACAGTGGTGCTCTATCTCCCCCCGGCAGCTCAGAATAATCTCAGGGCTCAGCGAGAAATCCTCCATCAGCATTCGTCTGTAATCCAGCATCTCGCCCTGGCACTCGCTGCTCACCTGACGGCCTGACAGGGAGGAGAACAGAACCTGCTCAGCAGACGGCATCAAACTGAGGGTGTGTACCAGCAAACACACGGAGCAGCCAGTTACAGGACTGAGCAGTGCGTCTTTCAGCGACTAACTATTGGCGTTGTAAGACAAAATATACAGATAAACCCAGAGCAGCCTGGAAAGAGCTACACTGCTACAGAGCAGAGGGATTGGAAGAGTGCATCACAAGACATTAAAAGTCACAGGAACCCCTGCATATTGCGTATACGCAACAGAACGCATCGGAATCCCACAACAAAGCGCCTCCGTGTTTAATTCCCAAACAGAAGAAAAATATAAACTGCAGGTCAAAAATCGGCAGACTGTCCATAAAAAAAATAAAATCGCATTTTCACAGCCATTATAAATCAGATTCAGGGAGCAGTGAACACGAGGAAGGTCACGTACCGGGCTACACATGCACCCCAGCGCTCTACTAACGCACCTCTGTGTACAGCGGACTCCAGGCACAGCAGCAGGTAGGAGAGCCTGGCCTCGCGGGAACGGGGGTGATTCTCCACATTACAGCGATACTTCTTCAGGTCGGCCTTACAGGACTTGGCCAAGGAATAACTAATCTTGTAGTCCTGGGCTATCAGCTTCTGGCGCGTGGTGAGGGCATCGCGGCACTGCAGACGGGAGACGTAACGGGTATCAATATCTGAAACTGTTGAATAAACCAAGAACCTGCCCAGTGCAATACAATTCTAGAAGTCGTGGGTGAGCAGAGAGATGTAAAATCAGTGAGACCAAGTAAAACAAGGTTGAGATAAAATGGGCAGGAGAGGGAGCGAGGCGGGATTGTTTAAAACAAAACAGCGTGAGCATTCCTGGTGCAGACCTAACAGGACAGTAGAGTACGGTTACACAAATTACTTTAGGAAAATGGACAAATCACCAATGGTATTAAGGATTGAGATTAATCAATAAAACGCGCTCAACAAGAGCAGCAACAATTACACAAAATATGAATTTATGTGAAAGAAAAAGAAAAACATGCCCCCCCCTAAATAAAGAGGCTCCACATCATCACACACAGAAACCTACCCTCTCACTCATAGCTTCCTCAAACTTGTGGTTGAAGAGACACTTGTAAACTTTTCCTTCTCCAGCCTGGACCTGTTGGTGAAAAATGAGGTTACTGGGGTGCGAGGAGACAGGGAATGGACAGTTCCTAGCCACGGGGATTATCCACCATACTGAAGCCAAGCACAATAATGCCTATACCAAGGGGAAACACTGCACTACTGGTGAGATGACTTGTTGCCCCAAGGATTGTGACGTTTGTATATTCTGCTGAATACACATTTACATCAGTTATTGACTTTTTTTTAGATACAGAAGTGATGATTAAAAGGAGTTATGACTTCAAACTTATGCATCTTAAAAATGTAACATCAGTAATTAGGAGGCCCATTAAAAATAATATATATTTCTCGAACAGAAAAAAAAATGTATTTTTCAATGGTTTAATGTTTCTAATTTTTGACTATGATGCATTAAAAACCCTGGAGACTCCCAAATCCCATATATACAAATCACATGCAAGTTGTGTCAAAGCTGCATTTTAGAAGTGTAGGTGTGCTAGGTACTCACAGCCTCACAGAAGCGCTCGCGGTCATCTCGGCAAGCAAAGTAGAGATGACGATCCAGGTGGAAATCATCTGAAGACAGTTCTGCCACACGCAATATGGCCTGCTTGCATTTATCAGAAACGCGCGTCTGTGGGTCAGACTCCTCCGCCTCCGATACAATGCCCTTCTCCAGGCAGGCCACCACCTCGCCCTGAGAGTGAGGGTCCTGCACAAAAGGACAGAGGGAGACCAAGAGTGAGTATGGATGCATGGACAGAGAGGTATGACATAGCTCAGATGCAAAGCTCAATGACTTAATAGGCTGAAATGGCAGCTTTTGTGGCACCATCAACGAGGTGCCCAAATTCATCATCTTCAGTAATTACTGGGTGGTGTCTGTTGCGCACCTAAACCCTTCATTTGCTAGAGGGGTCTTCAACGGTAGTTCTAAATACCGTAACGCTAGTACTGAACTTCAACCCAAGTACAAAAACAATAGCCAAAGACTAGAAGACACTAAAGTGGTCACTAAATAACATGAAAAAACAGTATATTTTTTAAAATGTAAGCAACTTGTGTAATTCTATACATTGCCTTTCAAAGGACACTGATTTAGATAGAGCAATTCACTTTTATATCGGCAGAAAAAGTGTAATGCATTGCCAACCTCCTAATCAATAACAAAGTAGTAGACTGGCACTGGGTTAAGCCCATTCAGAAAGAGTGCCATGCTTTGTGCGTTACCATACAAAGAGGTTTATCAATAACCCAGTTTGTGGTATGCCCAGTATAAGGAGGCTCTGCGTAGAAAGGATCCCAGCACACATCCTTTAATCCCGAACCCTCCTTAACCAGAGGATCGGTTTGCCCCTTCCATCAATCCATTCTCTGATTTGCTGGGATAGGTCGTATTCTACATTATAAAATATAAGTTATACATAGATAACATCCTTTCTTTTTTTTTTTTTGAAACGCAAATGTGTTTCTCGTTGATTTTGGTTGCAGGGTACATAAAAGAAAAAGGGAGGGGGGCTACAACAATAAATCATGGGATTGGGGCGGAGGGCGGAGTCCATTCACATGAATCACGTCATAGACAGTCACACAACCACATCGCTGTACACAGTAAATAAAATAGCCCTACATTTTCAGATGCTTATCCTCGCTACTCCTTTGGGAGGGGGGGGACGGGGACGGGAGGAGGGCTTCACGAAGGGCCGGGACCCACCTGGCTCTTTCCTCTCCATCACTTCCCGGGTCTACTCATTTTGGGCTACGGTACAAATCTACTTAGATCACATCTTTAACGTGTAAATATTAAAGCTAAATACCTGCCAAATGTATTTTAACATTAATTTCAAAAGAATGTATTTCCCCCTATTGAACAGATGGATATCGGGCTAAATATCTTTCATGATACATTTCTTAAGATAGTTATGAGATTTTGTGTCGCTGCCCAACCCTAGTTACCTTTTCACCAGGCCGGATGCTGCCGCACTTCAAGTTGTTGATTTCAGCCTTGCAGTCGTCCATAAAGCCGCAGATTAGCCGGTAGTCGCTGTAGGTAATGGCGGTCATCTTGGTGATGTATTGGTGGCACTGGTACTCCGTGATATTCCCACGGTGATCCACCAGGCAGGAAACCACATATCCCTTCCCAGGAATCTCGTCGGCACATTCCTTCAGCTGCGGAGAAGCACAACTACTTACTGATAAGCACAACCGATTGTAAGAGCACCGCTCCCCCACAAAAATTACATACATCTGCAAACTTCCCAAAATATATCTCTTCTGGGCTCACCGATTAAACTGGTTTAGCACGTGAAACATTCAGGACATTTATCGATTGTATTACGGAAATATAAATTGCAGTAGGAGGTCCACTCGTCGAGCACTAGAGAAGCCGATCGAGCCACAGCCCATAAAGTCACATGGCAGTAGTCTACTATACACAGGTCTTCCGACAAACCGATCGCTTTAGTTTTAGGATTTCTTAGCAATGGTCATTTTTGTATTATTTTCTTTTCATTAACATGCCAATTGAGCATGTGCTTTAATTTAATACCATGTTTGTGTGGGCAAGTCTCGTAGTAAAGTCAAACTATCAGCAGAAAATTCTGCTTGCATTTCAGAATAAATGATCCCTCGATATCCTCACCTTTCCTTCACCAGGATTCCTGTAACCTAATCCGAAGTGATCAACCTGCTAGACTTGCAGAACCCCAACCTGCTAGACTTGCAGAACCCCAATCTCCTCGCCCAAAACATCTTGTATCCTCTCGCCACTGCTTTACATACAGACTGTAGTCTTGTAGGAACAGGAACTTACTTAACCAATATATTGTTTAAAAAAAAACAATACTTATGCGCAGTGGTTGACAAATCACCAAAAAATCTACTCGCCACACAAAAAAATCTACTCGCCACCTAGTACCAAATGTGTGCTGCTTGGGCCAATATTTACTCGCCCGGGGGTTAAATCCACTCGCCCGGGGCGAGCAAATGTATAGGTTTGTCGAACACTGCTTATGCGTATATAAGATTGTTATCGTCTTCCTGTGTTGTAGGATATGCTGGCAACGTAAGTGATGATGGTGATGAAGCTTAATATCCAACAAAGCACTGCTACTAGCCAATATTGTTTTAATTTCCTAAAATAGTGTAGTGATAATCGGGTCTCGTTTAAACATAAACAGAATATAGATTGGTTTGCCATGACAATTAAATCACTGGGACAAGGAAAATAACTCAAACCATGTATAGTTTACAGCAGGGCCCCAACTAGTTTTCCCAAAAGGTCACAAGTTTACTGTTATTTTATTTGATGCATGAAAAAGGATATTTCAGCCAGGGCACACCCTAGCACTATATATTAAACCTTAAATTAGAAGTGCGTTTGTGCAAAAAACTGCACTTAGATGCCTAAACCACTGGTATGAAAGGACCAGGGACAGAGTACAAGGACCACCTCAGGACCCTTTGTGGCCTGGATCTGGCCGGCGGAATGTCCGTTGAAGATCCCCGATTTACAGTTCTGCAGTATGCACTAAAATATGGTCAAAATGGCCATATTTGAAACTCATCCACACCAAGCATGTTTGAAATGTATTTGCTGTATTTAAACTCTAAAATGGTACAGGCAACAAAAGGTGCACAGCAGTTTAAAGCTGCGATCCTCCATACTTGAATATTGAACAGAATCGGAACCACTTGGTCCTCAAATGTTCAACCATGACTTCCCCTCTGTACCAGAGATGGGGGCGCGCGCGTGTATGTGTATCTGGTACCTTTTGGGAAATCAATATGGCTGCCATCCAAGCCTCACTCCCATGGGCCTATTTAAAGTGGCTGTGTCATCAGAACATGACATGGCAGCTTCCTATTGAACGACGCAGGAGGACAGCTTGCTTCTTCCCAGCATATAAACAAAAGTAAATGCGTCTGAAACCAAGGGGTCCCTCAGTTAGGTACAGCACGGTCCCGCTCTGTGGGATTCTTTGTTTTGATTATGCAAAAAATAATTATGATGAGTGCAGTTTTAAGGTTATTATAGGAAGACAAGCATGGTGTCAAAGTTCCCATAATATCTGCTATTAACAAGTTTTAATGCATTCTTTAAAAAAATAAACAAAATATGGTAGTTGAGCCTGAAAAGTAAACGTGTGCTGCTCTCACCCCAGACAGAGTAGACTTGCAGATCTCCTTTGCCACCGACTCAAACTTGAGGTCCTTTGTCAGATTCAGTTTATAATTCCATAGCAGCTGCAGGTAACAGAAGAAAATACAATGTATCACACACTTAAAGGGGCAATCCCTTCTACAGGTTCATTTCTCTTCCCAATACTGTACAAACGGTGTCTGTTTTTACCTCTAGTTTTTGTCTCCTACTCACTGACTTTTTTTTAAACTGTTTTAATCCTTAATTTTTTAGTTCAAAACCTGAATACGGTTACTAATCCCCCTTACTTCATGACATCAGTAAATCTCAAAGACCCTTATCGGAGAAGATCAAGGCATTTTATTCTGAAAAGATCATTTGTAGTAAAAGTGAAAATAAACAGCACTAGTTGCTATGTGAACAATCTACTACAGGCGTTGGCCCTTTACAAATAATGAAAATATTAAAACAGTCAATTTTTTTTTTAATTACGACTAATCATGGGTCTTAAAAACCAAAAAAAAAAACAGTCTTCTTCCTGGGTAGGAAGTAGGGGTTCTCTGGAGCTGAATCGCATTAATTTCAGCTCTGGGGACCCCATGCTCCCCGAGATACTTCCATTTAAAAGGTGATGCTGGTATCTCAATACTGTTTAAAGGTCAGACGGAAGAGACATTTTGTGTCCAGCTGGAGCTGCTACCGGCAGTCCCTTCAGATGTAAGCATCTCGGGAAGCAGGAGGTCCCCAGAGCCGAAATCAACACTGTTCATCACTGGAGACCCCCTGCTTCAACCCTAGTAAAGAGAAACACAAAAAGAAAGCAAAAGGTATAGCCACTTGAAAGGGCTACATATTGAGCTCACGTTGAAAATTGGTCATATTGGAGGTACTGCACCTTTAAAGCTCCAAGGAGTGTAGGGAAAAGCAGTGTACAAGGTCAGGGATTGCTGCATTGAAACAGGGCTAAAGGTGCAACCGCAGATGTGCTATTGGCTTTTAAGTCAAGAGCAGTGTTGGCACAAGATCTAACAGCTATAGGACACAGATGGAGTAAAGCATTAACCAGATGACTTGCTGAAATGTATTACAGTGTAGTTTAGTGCTCAATGGTTCAACACAAAATATTGCAGCGGCTGTAACAAACTTCAAACTGCTGCATGGACCAAGCGAGAAATCGGGAGCAGAGGGAATCTTAAAGCATTTCAACATAAGACCATTGGGTAACCAAACAGAAAAAGCGCTCATACAAAACAGCTTTTTACCATTACAATTATAGGCCAATTGCCCTACTGGTAGTGGTGGGGTGGAAGACATTTTAAACAAAAGTTTCCACTGAAAGGAAGGAGTCAAACAGGTGGGATTCCACCTTTTTGGGGAGCGCTTTTGAAAATGCAGTTTTATAGTGAAACATTCTCAGCATAGAATTACATTCCTACAATGAAGGCCGCACTGGTAATTTAACATTATAAAGTGCAATAAGATACTTGGAGGTTTAATTATGTGGAATAATTACACTTCAACGGAGCAATTCTTTCCTCATACTGACATAACCCGACAGCTGCTGCCAACACGCTAGAATAGTTTCAGATAAGTTAAAGATTAAAGTCCACATTGTTAGCATTAGAACAAGTTTACTTGAAGCTTCCTTATTTCTGGGCAGAAACATACAGTAGGAGTTACATCTGAACAGATTCATATTTAGGAAATAAGCTATGCAGAGGTTGGCATATATTTACAGTGGACAACAATTTAAGCAAAAAGTGTCAGATCTGGTTCTGCCCACGCGAGTCTCTTCAGTTGCTGGACAGTAACGATTGGTCAAATATATAGGCCACAATTTACTAAATCAAAGTCAGCCTTAGGCCTCGGCCATGTTACCTGCTTGCGTGCTGAAGCGTGCAGACGCTCGCTCATGCTTGCCACTGAGCCCCTACAGCCGCAATGAGAACGGCTTTAGTAGGGGCTCGCCTACGCTTCCTCAAGCGCGCGGAAGCGTAGGTCTTAGGTCATTTTAAAAATCAAGCACTTGCCGGAGCGCAGGGCCGGTCACGTGAGCGGTTCGCCCAATGAGGACGAACCAGCTCCGTGACGCCACTGGCCCGCCCCCTGACGGCGTGCAGGGCAAGCAACTGCAAGGCCAGGGAAAGCACCCGCATCAGCACACAAGCAGGAAACATGGCCGAGGCCTTAGCATATCTTAGCCATATGGGTGGCCAACTCCAGTCCCCAAGGACCACCACCGGGTCATTTTAGGATATAGTTTCTTCAGCACCCAGTGGCTCAGTCATTCTGACAGCCACTTGTGCTGAAGCAAGGATATCCTTAAAACCTAACCTGTTGGTGGCCCTTGAGAACTGGAGTTGGCCACCCCCCCACCCCCCCGTCTTAGGACCTATGCACATTAACCCTTACAGTGCACGTAAGCTGTTCTGTGAACGTCACATGTCAGCACTCCAGGGGCCAATGTGTCTGGGGGAACGTCATGTCACGTTTGCTAGTTTTCTAGGGGAGATAGGTTCTGCTCATCCAGCGACAACTAGCAAACAGACTGCTGCCCAAATAGCCTGTTACAAGGCCAGAAGTTGTGGTACTCGGGTGTATCAGAGCTTCTAGCACAGAAAATATTACCAGGCCTTAAGGCAGGGATTGGCAACTCCAGTCCTCAAGGGCCACCAACAGGCAAGGTTACAAGTATATCCCTGCTTCAGCACAGGTGGCTCAATGTCTGAGCCACCTGTGCCGAAACAAGGAGATCCTTAAACCCTGACCTGTTGGTGGCACTCAAGGACTGGAGTTGCCCATCCCTGCCTTAAGGTGTACAAAGACTTGGTACCATACAGAAAGTCGGAGCCTGTATTTCATCCGAGGCCTTGTTAAAAAGTTAGGCCTGGGAATTTAAATCCTAAAAAAAAAACGGGTGTATTTCAGTATTTGTGCTATAAACAGGCCATACTTGAAAACTAGTTAATTCCATGTATTTCCTGGTAAAATATTTGATAAATAACTGTACTGCGCATACAACCTACGGTACTTACATGGTTACAGTCTGAGGAGATCTCGTTATCAGCCTGCAAAGGAGAGAAAACAACATTAGTCCCAACATTGGTAGAATTAATTTAACAGGAATGCTGCCAAAGTACTGGAGGATAATGACATTTCCGTAATACCTTACTTTCAATGTTTGTTTATACGATAGAGCCCCGTGCTACTGAAAAGTACCACCACATACTAATAGCATAGCGTCTGTATATTGTGGTAGACATACAGATGTAGCAAAGTTCACTGTACCCCACTCATAACACAGAATTTTGTATTACAATGCAGAATATCACATTTTCAATATGGTTCCATGGCAGCAACGCAGATTATCACAGAATAACGCATCAATGAGTGCAATAACCTACATTTGTACCTATAATCAAAACTGGTTTTTAATGCTCTGGTGAAAGTATTGCGTTTATTTCAGGTCTGAAAACCAGCGATTCTTACATGTTACACTGGAGCTATCATCCATGCTCAATATAAACGTGTCCCATGAACAAAAATGTATTTTCTCAGATCTGCTCTTTTTCCCTGCTCAGTATCAGGTACCTTTAGTCTAAGAACAAGAGCTCGGCTGATCCCACATCAGGGCTGGCAGATCAGCAAATCCTCACATCAAAAGCAGGGATTGAAAGCTCAGCTAACAGAACATCATAGGAATCTTAAACCTAGAGCAACCCCCACGCACAGCAGGATATCAGCTGAAATCACTGAGAAATGGAAACTTCAACACCACTGCCACATAGAACCACACAGCCCCACCTAAAGGTGCCATCATAGGGCCAAAATAAATTGCAATTACATGTTAAACGCAGCATTTCGCTGCAGGCACACACCAAGAAGCAGCACTCCCACCACAATGGCTTGTGTGTCGCTACACACCGCACATGGGTGTGACTTCAGAAAGCAGAGCTGGGGGGGGGGGGGGGGGGGGAAGAATTCGTGAATGGCTGCATGTGTAATCTGTTCGTGGCACGGAACAAAGTGCACTGCAGCACGCGGTGACTGGTCCATTCTACCCTGGTCATGGAGGTGGGAAAACAGCTTCATAAAGGAGTTTGTTTTTGTTTGACAAGATGGAAGCCAGAGGGGGTCCCCCACAACCAAAACCCCCACCTTTTCAGATTCAGGGACCCTCAGTTCCCAAGTTACTCAACGGTAAAGTTATTGGGTTTAAATCTCCTTCCAAGGGAAACAAAATGGGGGACAGATCCCAGGCCAAATCAGAAGCGGCAACATCTGTGATGGCCACCAATTTTGCACAGCAATTTATATCCCCTTTAAAAGCCAGTAATACATATATCACCAATAAATATCTCCAGAACCAGGGGGGTCCACGGAGATGAGCGTTTCAGCTCTGGAGAACCCCCCACCCCAAACCATAAAAAAAGAAGGGTGTTCGAGTGAATTGCTTCTATAAGACATGAGTATTAACGAGGCTTGTCTAAGTTAATATATTGATCCATAAAAACAAAAATAGGACACGTTTTATACCAGGCAGCAGAAATTCGTTCTTGGATACCTAAAGGAACAACTAATGGTTAAAAAAAAAACTTTTTTATTTTAACTCTCAGGTTACCTCTGCTGGCTATATCATTATAATGCTAAGTGGTTAGGCATCAAACCCTTTCTGGACAGACATACTTCATGATATCTTGCCAGAATGTCTCAAAAAGTAGGTCGACCCCAAAGCGACCTGCAATACACAAAGTTTTAACCTGCCCATGGGGCATAATCAAAACCACAGCAAGACCACATCATAGCAGGACAATCCTACTAGAGAGCCAGAAGGCTTAACGTGACATATTATCCAACAGATAAAATAACCAAGTACCCAGCTGCTGTGCTGGGACCTCGTAGTACAAGGCAGACGAGGTAGGAAGAGTTTGCAGACAGATTCCCCTCATGCAGCCGCCCACACGCTGCAGCACGTTTTCTACTGAAGCATGAAAAGGCAGTGGATATGTTGAGAGGCAGCTGGTGCCAACAGATCTTTACACAGAGGCGGAACGCCAGTGTGAAGCGCACGCCGCCGATTTTAGTTGCACTACACAAGAAAAAGCAGCACAATCTTTCTTTCAGGAGCCGAGCCCGAGGCTCTTGGCCAGGTTTGCCAAGTACTGGGACACAGAGAACCAAGGTGGTGGGTATTCAAAGCTGCATACAGCTTATAGTAACTCATCTTAACGAGGTTTAGTCCCACGCAGTCAGCCAAAACAAAACTCAATCGTGTCAAGAATTATCTTAAACTAATCCAAGCCCACAATGATACCGAAAACTGCAGAGCTGCAAAGCGATCCGGTGACGTCATCGTAGTGACGTCATCGTAGTGACGTCGCCGTGCTACAAGTGAACATGCCAAACCATTGGCCGCCAGGCATCTGTGACGAACGCGCGCACGTCGTTTAGCGTGCTTTGTGAGCGGGGCCAAAGAGATTTGTAGCGCTACTGCAGGGTGACATGGCCAGATTGGTTGGTTGATGCATTGTGATTGGCCGTGCAAATCACGTGATGCGGCCGTCGTGTGTGAATAACAAAATCTCAAATTGCTCGAGAAACGCTTTGCAGTACGGCGCGGCGCTTACGTTGCGCTTGGTATGTGCACTGGTATTGGTTTGTTTTATTTTATTTTTCAGGCATGCTCTGTCACACCGTGCGATTTTTGGTATAATCACAGCCTAACTGTGCTAAAAGTAAATATTTTACTGTTCTCGTCTCTTTGGAAATTATAAAATGCCTAAGGGGCCATCGCCATCTTATTTCCTACAGAATATATCACTGGGCTGAACAGGTGTTTGCATGGGCAAAGCCCCCTGCTCATCAGCCCTGTTATAGGAATAAGGTGGGCTAGACCAGGGGTGCACAAACTATTTAGTCTGCACCCCCCTGCCTGCTCTCCCCCACTACTCCTCTTACCCAGCGTCTCCTGACATCACGTCATGTGACCCCGCTGCATCATTTGATGCCTCGTGTCGCCTGGAGTCGCCGGAGACCACGTAAGTGACCTAGAGACCTTGTGCGCGCACTCCCCTGGCATTTAATTAAAATGCTTTGAGGAAGAGTGCGGGGCCTCTAAGTACCATCCCCTATTTCCACCCCCACCCCCCCTAGAAAATGTTGCACTGGGCTAGAGGTTGAGTCAACATTCAATTTACTACTAACAAGTTGAAATTAATTATTAATTTCCAAAGAAAATAAAAAAATTGTTCAAGAACTTCAATGTATGCTTTAAAGCAGCATTCCAAGCTGCCATTTCCTTCCCCCCATTTAATATGTGCATCAATACAAATCTGTACAATAAGTAATTAGCTAAGTTGCCAATCGATCAGCGAACACTCAGCTTGGGGGTTCACTAAATGTTTGTCAGTGCAACAGAAGAGGACCCAAAATGCAAAGTTCTGTGGGGAAGATCATGTGACCAGGCAGTCACTAGATCAGTGTTTTTCAACCATGGTTTCTAGGTGCCCTTGGTTTCCCCGGGAATCCCTGAAGGGTTCCCTGCAATTTTTTGGTCATTAGAAAATTGTACCAAATACAGAAGAATTTACAATGCATCTGATCTCAGAGGCGCTATTAGAGAGAGTTGGGGTTCCTTACAATGCATCTGATCTCAGACATACTATTAGAGATGGTTGGGGATTCCTCAGGTCACTTGGGGTTCCTTAACCCCCAAAAAAGTTAGAAACCTCTGCACTAGATACAATTGGTGCACTGCTAGAGAGGGCAGGGCTCAGAAATGGGAGTGCCAGAGCACGTTTCAGAAGAGGATGTGACTTTGTAAATGGTTGCTATAGAAACAAAAAAGGCTTGTTACATTATAATAAATTAAAAATGTCAGAGTTGTTTAAAAAAAACAATTAAAAAAAAAAAACGATTTAAAAAAAAAAAACCATGTAGGATATTGCTTGGTGTGCAGCCTTAAGTCCCTCTAATTACATTTGTTGAAGGAAACTACATTAAATTGCGCTCAATCTTTTTTGCAAACTGGGATTACAGTGTTAGGAATATTAAAAGAACAATTGAGCATTACACCCACATGTTTATATAGTGGGCAATGTATATGAGAGACAGATTAAATGATCACTAAAGTAGAACACACCTAGACTGTGTAGATAGAACAATGTTTGCATTGTATTTTACATGCATAAGAACAACAAACGGCATTAATTAAAATCAGAGCAAATACATTTTTGGAGAATAGCTTTTCAATATGAAGAGTCACACTCTGGGTCCTAAGGCTGCGGCCAGGTTGAGGAGACGCGCACTCACGAAGCATGACGTCACCGTCTGCCCGAGCAGGAGCGATTGGGTGTCCTGCTCACTGCGTGCTCACGGGGGGAGGGGGCAAGCATGGGGGGGGGGGGGGGTGCCGCAGACAGGAAGGGGGCATGATGTCAGAGCCTCAGCTCCATCTGATTGGTGTTTGGGGCTGCTGTTCTGTAATTGCCTCTTACCTCGTCATGTGACGCGACATCACGCAGAAAAAAATTGTGTCTCCTCAAGCACGTAGGACGCGTCCATCAGATAAAACGTATTTAAACTCGCCGAGCAAGCGCGCGCATCTAGACCCTGGCCACGGCCTAAAGGATTGTACAGATACTATAAAAGGTATTCTAAGCTACCCAATATCAAACTTTCCCCGCATAGCCATGAGTTAATAGAAGATTTAATAGAACTAAACTAATCTACATGCCAACCACTTTTCTTCTCAGATTGTTTAGGAAGCTTTGTATAGAAGGGGGGCAAAAGCAATTTTGTTTCATTACCAACACACCGCGTCAGAGCTATGTCTAGGCAGGAGCCCAAATCTGAACACTAAAAATAGCACTGCCAACTGCTTGAGGAAACAGAAAACGGTGACTTGCAGGTCTTCCGCTCACACACTACTGTATTTCAAAGGATCCGGGAAACAGTGGGAAGCCAGGCAGAATTACAGCCAGAAATCCGAGCAGAGGAAAGAGCTTGGTGTGCTCTCACGTTTTAAAGCTGCAGTTCAGGCAATATCCTGCATGTGTGTTTTTTTTAATAAATCAGTTCTGTAGCAAGAAAAAAATACTTTTAGCATTTTCTGTTTAAAAAAACAACTTTGAAAGACCAATTTTCTTGTATTCTATTTTAACAAGCATGCTTGTTCCTATAGCAACGATTTACATTCCCCATATTTAAAGATGTCGCCAAACTTTGCCAATCAAGAGACAGAGAACGAATTGACCGGCAGCTATGCAGTTTTTTTAGGTAATTAGAGATTGCCCACATGAAACTATTGAAGTAAAAAAAAAAAAAAAAAAACACGCGGGAGCCTGAACTGCAGCTTTAAAAGGTTTAGTGTCGCTCAGGACCAAAGTGAAGCAATCACTCCACACACTCCAACAATAGATTTACATTTTATTTTATCCCCAGATAAATAGTTACAGATACTCTAAGTCCTGCCCCTAAAGAGAGGGGAGTGGACAAAGAGAAAAAAGCCCCCTAACACTCGCCAACCGCATACAAAATGTGTGATATAGTGTAACTACAGAAGTCAGGTATAATAAGTATAGAGAAAGTCCCTGACACGCAAATATATAGTTTATAACTTAAAACACTTAAATAGGTCCTTAAAAATCAATAGAAAATAAAAGGGACACTTACACAAGGTCAAAAACCTCATTATAGTACAGTGTACATTAGTAAATGGAGGTTTGAAAGGATCAACCCCAACCCTTCTGAGTATAGAGGCATGAATTATACGGCTACAGAATGATAAAAGCAAGTAGCTCCTGCAATGTTCAGCGAAATGTGTTAACAATACCGGTGCGGCAGAAATGAATGCTGCAGATGTGGAAGGGAAGGGGAAAGTAGAGCCGCTAATAGCTTGCCCACATTGACTGTGGGAATTGGATGAATCAAGACATGCGTGCCACTGTGCATAATAATAAAGGACACTGTGCAGGTTCATGAAAAGCACCTAAAGTACCTAAAGCTAATTTAGCTAGCGATGATACAGTAATGACCCCTATTAGCTAGTGCCACGGGAGACTGACAGGCGGGAAGGTGATTATAGCCATTACACCCTAAAGTAGAATTAAACTGTTTGGAGTAGTGTATGATATCTATATCCTAAAATATCTGGTGTAATAATGTGCCCGATTTTAATCCCTAAAGCCACCTATAACGGGTGGTACAATTGATAGTGAATTACATTAATAAATGTGTGGCTCTACAAGACGGATCCTCGTGTTGGAAGATAAACTACATTACCACTACTTTAGTTAATGGTACAACCACCAGCACGGACATAAGTGCTTAGGCAAGCATAATAACACTGCAGAGCAGTAACCCGCTGATGCCAGGGGTGGAGGCATGGGGCTCACCCTCTTCAATCTGCCACTACTGAACACTTCCTATCCCTCCCTTTTAGGCTCAACTGTCCAGCTTTTCTCCTCTCCCCCTCAATGAAATACAACTCTGCCCTAGCCTCTCTTGATCTACGTGCTCTGCTTTTGCTCTGTCGTTCTCACCCTTCTAACACCGGAAACTGGCTAACCTACCACACACGCATGCTCCGTTCCTGCACTCGCTCCTCTGAACGAATCTGGAGGAAATCTCATACTCTCCCAGACTTCCTTCACTACAAATGTATCCTCTCCCAGGCTAAACAAACCGGCTTTTCTTCACTAATCAACACCCACAAATCTAACCCACGCCGCCTCTGTGCCTTTGACTCTACGTCTGTAATCTGTTTTTCTTCCTCCATTTCACGTAAGGACTATATCAAGACATACGTGGATTCTGTTCGGCAAAGACATCCCCTCTTTATCCTCCACCTCTTCCTAAACCTCTGTGTTGGTTTATGTGTAATTTATTATTTATTAAAAAAACATTGGTAAAAATAACAAATGTATTAGATTTGTGCAGACAGACAGGCGCGAAAAGATTATTTTCCTCATCTTCGCCGCTGCCTGTCGGCTCCCCTCTCCCTGCCGTGCGCGGCCCTTGTATAGAAAGGCTGACTGACGCCAGCCAACTAAAATTCCGCGCATGCGCCCGGCACTATAAAACGTGCCTAACAGAGGTGGATGTGTCGCACCTGCTCTCTTCTGCCCTCTAGATCCCATTCCCTCCCTTCAAACCTATCGCTGATACTCTAAACCCTACACTCACATTTTCAAATACTCCCTCTACTCGGGTACCTTTCCCACCTGCTTAACGCATGCAACAGTTATACCCAGGGTTCAACAATTACGCTCTCCCGCAGCGAGTTGATATTAGCCGCTGGCGAGTAGGGCGGGTGGCGATTGCAGAAGAGGAAGACAGCAGCCGGCAGGAGAAGAGCACTGAGGATCATGTGAGCGTAAAAGGACGGCACAGGAGAATGGCCGGGGAAGCGCACACCTCAGCGGTCCGACCCGAAAGTCTTTACCGACTTTCGGTGTCTGCCGCTGCTACAGCACCTCGCCGGCCGTTCTCCTGTGCCACTCACATTGTCCTCTTCTCCTGCTGTATCTACCCGCTGTCTTCCTCTGCTGCACCGATGCCAGGTGAGAGGAACAGAAGGGAGATGAGAAAAAGAGAAGATGGGTGAGAAAGAGGAGGGAGGCAGCGCACGCTCAGGCGCGTTTGCTATTGCACAGTGCTCTGTTGTGAGAACAAACGAGGTCATGAGGATGGAGAGGCTGATAGCCCTCCTGCGCCATAAAATTAGATCATTTTTTAAGATTTCGGAGTCTTGGATAAATGTTTAAATGTCTGAAGTTCTAGGTTAGTGTTTTGGATTTTGAAATTTAGAATACATATGGAAATTAATTCTAAATAAATCCATCTGGAAAAGCCAACTAGAGGATGTTTAAAAGTGGTCCTCTAAAGTCCTATTTTTCTGTAAAAGTGTAGAGATTAATCAATGATGTTGTCTGGTAGTTGAAGTATTTAAATATGTTGTTTTATCCATCTTCAAAAATAAGCCAGTACATTGTTATAGATGTGTATAGATAATGTTTGCCCCTTCCCCCTTTTTACTTTCTGTACCCGCCCCCCCCACCCTATTGAAAATGTAACAAAAAACTTTTTGTACCAAAGAACCTTAAAAACAAAAAAACATGCAGAGCTTCTATTGATTTGGGGAAGGCACTGAGGTGACATGCGGTTGACTTCGCTTTTCAAGGACTATCTGAAGGAAGCACCATCGTCCAGTAGGGTGCTGTGGGAACGGGCCTAATGAAGGGTTTGCGCAAAAAGCCCGGCCCCTGTGTTGCCTGCCTGGCTCTCTCCCTTGCGTTGCCTGGCTCTCTCCCTTGCGTTGCCTGGCTCTCTCCCTTGCGTTGCCTGGCTCTCTCCCTTGCGTTGCCTGGCTCTCTCCCTTGCGTTGCCTGGCTCTCTCCCTTGCGTTGCCTGGCTCTATCCCTAGTGTTGCCAAGCTCCCCAGCTTCAGCTAGTATTTAGCCGCTGGTTTTCTTATTTCCTGTGCAGACTTTTTTTGTTGCTATTTTTGAGTTCATATCTTCTGCGTTTTTTTCCCTCCAGTTTGTGGATTTGTGTGCTGTCTGTTCTTATGTATGTAATTTATTTCAGACAATATGTTGAGCCATTGGTTTAGCTTGCATGTTTATTTTATGTTCATTTTGTAAGACTATTTTTTCAGATTAAATTGTCATTATTAGTACTTTTCTTTGTAATTTTACTTTGAGTGCTGAGGACCCCCCATTGATATGTTATAATTGAAGTCTTGTTCAAGGAAGATGACAGAATAAAAATACAACTTGCGATGCATTTGCATGTTTCAGACAGGTCTGCAACCCTGTCTTTCCTCATTATCGCTTAGCAAACAGTGCTTCCACTGCAGTGAGGGATTCTGGGTATTTTATAGCCATCACTCTACAAATATACAGAAGCATGTTTATTTTCAACAGGAGAAACCAATTAAATGAAGGGCATTCTTGTAGCTTGCGTGCAATTATCCTCTTTACGGTAAGAGTTTCCATGTGATTTTATAACTTAATTCCCCCTGCAAATCATCTTTTTCTCTCCACACTGGCCTGGGGGCTTAGTCTCACCCCCTTCCACAGGAGGACTTCTACATTACTGTTGGCAGTATTATCATTAGCAAACGAGACATTTCATCATGCAGGTGTTAAGAGCTGTCCACCTGTACTAACCATGCCATCTCCCTCCTAGCAGTTTAACCAATTTCACAGGTGAACTTGACCCGATGGACGTTGCAAGGTCACTATGTAAACTGTGGGCTTTCAAGACATGATAAACTGGCAAAAAAAAATAAGCTAAAAATGAAGAGATACAAGGTGCTTATAAAATCACTGGAATATTGACTCTCCCTAGTAATCTGGAGCGCTACACAGTGACAGTAACAGAAGTGCCAGATGTGCCAAATAGTGCAGGATGAAGCGATAATTACTTGTTCGAAGTCAAGATCATGTAATTATCCTACGATTAAGAGCAAACCCCCGCCACAGAATTTCTGACAGCAGCCTCCCCGACTTCCGTGCTAGAACAAAAATATATTAAACGACCAACTCCAATTTTCTTAGCTTTACTGTGCTTTTGTTTGCAAGTTCAGCAAGGGGAATAAAAACGACCCTTGAACAGGTCGCCACCACTGATTCAGTAGCAACCTCTTAAGGTGCAGAGTAGTGGACAGCCTTGGAACAACGTTGGCACTTTAATGTTTGATTCGTAACAGGTTTGAAAAGATTTAAAAACAAAAATATATACTTATAAATCAAAGCCAATGCATAATATAATAAATCAGATTCATCAGTCTTTGGATATAGGGTTAACCCTTAGTGTGGACATATTCTGGTGGTCTACTAGCCCGCCAGTGACGTGAGTGGAAGTGTCAGTGTGGTGAACAGGGCCGCAGACACATTTCCCAGGGCCCAGGACTAGAGTTAAGCCTGCCGTCCCCCTTCCCCCCCCCGGGTGTTGCGAGCCCCCCACCATTTCACACTTCACGAGCCCTGTCTGTTTCACCCCCGCTTCCCCTGTAGCTCTCTCCCCTCTGTCGCACTCCCTCTTCCTCACTCCCCCCCAGAAGGAATGGGCCTGGGGGGGGGGGGGGGGGAAAGAGGGGAAGTGAATATGGGCCAGGATGGGGAGTGGGCAATTTAAAATCCTCCTAAGACCTGCGCTTCCGCAAGCGCGCGGAAGCGCAGGTGAGCCCCTACGAAAGCCGCTCTAATTGCGGCTGTAGGGGCTCAGTGCTGAGCGGGAGCGCGCGTCCGCAAGCAAGCGCCAAACATGCAAGCTTCCGCAAGCAAGCGCCAAACATGTCCGGGGCCTAAGGCTCCTGGTGTGATGGCTCTCAAGGTTCAAGGAAGGACACTAGTGCACTTTAAGGGTTAATGCTCTAATGTAGGGCAAAGTTCTGCAAACAAACAGGATGCATAAGTGCTTTATGGGGTATGTTGCAGTGTCACGTCCAAGAGCAGTAAACCTGTTGCGTCCAGACCACCAAGTAAAAGATTTGCGCCTGTTTCCTGGACCCCCACAACGAAAGGGGAAACAGAAGATCTCACCCAGACCAACACTACCCGTAATGTGTACAAATGCAGGGCTGGCTTCAGACACGTTTGTGCTGGAAGTCATTGCCATTTTGCAATCCTAATATTTCTACTTCTGCAAATACCAGCCAACAATTTGTCACAGTGAATGGGGGAGAGGGTTAAGTGAGTGTAAGCCAGTGAAGTGCTTGTTTTTTGTAACCTTCAATGCAAGCACCCGTTCCTTCTCATATCCATTGACAATTAGGGGAAGTGCAGACAGGGGGCATTTAGCCTGTGCAAACTTGTTGAACATTGTGGGAGCAGCCCAAGGAAATCAAACACCGTCCAAGGCGCAGGTCATCATGTTCACAAACTAACTGTATAGGATTTAAACATACGTAAAAGTGACAGATTTTGGAAGATTAAATAACCCTCACATGGAACCCTTTAAACATGCCACAAGTACAAAAATCAGGGACAGTCACCATGAATGGTAAGTGCTTTGATTTTACTGTAACTGAATATTTTTTTTAGTGGAACTTCTTTAAAAGTAAATGGACTCATTTGTAATAAAAACAAAGCGAAAAACGATTACATTTTTATTTAAACACGTTATTTTAAGAATACCTCACCACTCCCTTTAAATGAACTTAAGCTTAACAAAGAAATAAAATGATAACGTGGGTCACTAAAGATTGCTGACCTTACTCCATGTCCACGAAGGTAGGATTACCCCATTGAATCTGGAGATTAACTAGTTGGAAATGGCATCTAATAGATAAGATCATATGGGGGGGGTCTGACGTTTAACACTAAACTATGAAGATGTAGCCATTCATTCAAGGAGAGCCAAATGGTCACTGACTGCCAACCTCTATTTCTCTAGCTTTTTCCCTGTTCAATGTTGCTGGGCAGAATACTAGCGCATCACACCTAAACCAGTCCAACAAGTCTTTGATGTTGATTGATAGGCGAATCCCCAGGGAAGTAGGCACCTCCACTATCTATATAAGGACAGGACCCCTCCTGCCCACACACACAACCTGATAAAACCAGTTATCAGCCATTTCCACTAGTGGCCCAGGGCACGTAACCTTTACATCAGACCTTTCTAAACAATGAGCTTTTGTCACCCAAAGAGGAATTTATACCCCTATTCCTCCTTATGCAAATATTCCACAGGGCTGCAAAACAAATGGAAAGGCTTGAACACCACCTACTTGTAACTTTTGAAAAGCAGTCTCAAGTGACCTTAAAAATGAGCAATTCTATACACAAGATGTCAAGTTGCAATGTGGTGGATTTTATGTTTGACCATTCGTCTCAGTTAGAGAACATCCCACCTAAGACCATAGAGAACCAATTCCACCGACATGTTGAAGGAGTTTCATGTGCTTAACGGGTGTTCTGACAAGTATTTTTTTATTTATTGCGATCCCTAGGAAGGGATTTAATTTCCTCCGACTACTCGGTTTTATGAGGTCACAGTGCGTTCAGCAAGTGCTTGTACAGCCAGAGCCCCTCTCCCCACAGCTTTATTGGTTCTTTGATAAGGATACAAGAACATGCTATTATTATTAAGGACTGTGTGAGTTCAGGGTAATGAAAACACTTGCTTGACAAAAAACACTTGCTTCCACATTCAGAGGCACAGTAAAAAATCAACTGTCTGATTATATTGGATTACACCTTTAAAAGGGCAGTTTTTATTGGAGCCCACGTCAGTGGGTTAAATGCAGATGGTTGACAATTTTTATGCAAATCAAACGAGTACCTTTAAATCATTTGTATACACATTGAAGGTTTCCATTGAAACCAATTGCATTGGTATATCTATAGAATATTCATCGGATCCGTTATGTGATAACACGGAAGTGCTGCAAAAGCAGGAAGACTGTTAAACAAGAGTTCTTTGCCCGTCATGTTTTGTTTGGCAAGTGCTGGCTGCATAATTTGTTTAAAAAAAAATAATTAAATACAAATAAAAAAAAGGGGGGGGGTAGAGGGAGATTAAGGGTAGCACACAATGACTATCAGATAACATTTTAACAAAGCAGACAAGGAGACAATAGAAACTAATTTTTGCACAAAAGGTATATATATATATATATATATATATATATATATATATATATATATATATATATATATATATATATATATATATATATATATATATATATATGTATATATATATATATATATATATATATTTTTTTTTAACTTTAGGGGAAATTGACTGGAAGGAAGACAATTGCATTGAAGGGTTGTTTAAACATTTTTTTTACCTGCTATTAGCAAGAGCCCCCTTAGGATTGAGGCATCTGATCGATATACAGTATATCTTATTCAGGAAAATGTGACTTAAAAATTATTTTCCTACATACTGCATAATCCATAAGGGCATTTAATTATAGTGTTGCTGATACATTCAGTCAGAGGTAGGTTTTGGCTAACCTGGTTTCTGTTTTACTAAACCGTTCCTTGGAGGTGTATGGTTCCTCCCTTCAGGATAAAACTCCTTACTAAATCTCCAACTCTTTAACTAGCATAAAGGACCTAGCACCTCATTGTCAGTCTACTCATCACCCTCCACTGAAGAGTAGGTGAGTATTTATGGCTTACAGAAGGAAGAGATGTGAAAGTATTAATATTTCCCACTAGGGTATTTGTTCACTCACCATTTGCCTTTATAATAAGGGAGCTTCGTTACTGGCTTTGGCCAGCTTTTAACTGCACCAATACACAAACAAGCATATGCTTCATTTATTTAACCCCTTCAGGGCACTTTCACATACGTCAAAGTTTAGTTCATAGGACAATAAAAAATGACTTATATTTAGTGTAGGTACCGGCTAAGCTGAGGTTACCGTGACGAGGTTGGCAAGCTTGTATCATGTTTTGATCAAAAGATGCAACCAAATGAGTCCTGTGTTACACAGCCTTCGGTTCTAAAATGCAAACAGGTCACAAGTACATTTTAGCCCAATTGGTAGGAGCGCAGGAATTGTTCTTTGTTTTCCATAAATGTAATGTATGACTTGATAAGAGTGACCTGGATGTTCTGTAAAACTATTTACTCTGACTTAATGCCAAGTGACCAAGAAGTTGGCAGAATGGACCAGGATCCTGTAACGTCACACAGGATCCTTCTGGTCACAAGTGGGAAGAACAGGTAGTAGGCTAGTAATAATTAATAGGTACAATATGTTGTTTTTAATGGAAATCATAAAAACAAGCGGAATATTAGAAACCGACCATTACTAGACAAAGTGTTACTATGAAAGAGCAAAATAAATAAAACACCTGGTGTACGTAAAGCCGCGATCTGGGCTGCCCTTTTTTCTAGATACACACACGCTGAAGAATGCGGGGCCTCCAACTGCCGTGCACCCCCAAAAAAATTCCCGCGACCCCCAGCTCTAGAGACCTGCAGTGTCACTCCTTAGTTCCTAGATAGATGTGGCATCTATTTCAGCTTACTTTTCCATGCAGTTCAGAATCAAGTGTGAAATCTCTCCATCTGCTATTCCTAGCTCAAAGGGAACAAATGCATTCAAATCCTAAAATACAGGACAACCATTAGACAAAAATAACCCTACGAGAAGTCGGGTATCGAGCGCCCGCCCCTCTCCTCCCCCCCCCCCCGTTATTTTACCAGTTACTGGACATGTGTTGACTATGTTACTAGGACCCTTGAGAAAGTAGATGCAGGCCAATTTTTCTCTCTCTTCAGCAGGCTTCTAAGAATTGGAGTCTGTTTTGAAACACTGATAACAAGTCTCTAATGATTAAAAAGGATGAGTGGCTAACACTTCCAGCTGTTAAAGGTGCTAAAGTACAGTTCTTGGATCAGTCACACTGGGCAATTGCAGAGGGCACTGATCAGGAGGGGGAAGGGGAAGCCGCACCTACCCAAGTGGATTAGTGCAATCGCCGACCTTGTATTACCCAGTGATGCCACTTTGTAATATTAATGCTATGGAATAGCACACCAGTTAGGCAGACCTCTACAGCTGAGGCTGACATTAGCAGTTCCTGAACAAAACTCCCACACCCCACCCCCTCTCAAGCAGTTAGTAGGTGATGCTAATAAAGGCTGAGGCCCCTTTAGCCATAGCCTAGATCAGGGGTTCTTAACTCCAGTCCTCAAGCCCACCCCAACAGTTCAGGTTTTCAGGATATCCCTGCTTCAGCACAGGTTGCTCAATCTGTTTCAGCACATGTTGGCTCAGAGGCACAGAGCCAGCTGTGCTGAAGCTGGGCTATTCTGAAAACCTGACCTGTTGGGGAGGGGGGAGGGGGCACGAGGACTGTAAACAGCACCCCTGGCCTAGATCTACCATAGATTACTTTGTTGCTGGCCACTCAAGTTCTGGGCAAATATTCAGTGTTCAAATAGCAAGATCTGGCAGCATATACCAGTCTGCCTCATTGATATTTATACCTGGAGTGTCCACTTCCTAGAAGCTAATCTAAAGTCTATTTTACCAAACTGTTTTGTTACGCACTTCCTCAGAAGGCTCAAAGAACAAATGTTTTTAAGGGACGGGCTTCTACCTAAAAGTAACAGAGAACCGTGGGAATAGGTTCTTCAGATTTCAATCTCTGAGCTGCTTGATGGGTGTAATGTATGTCTTTTTTCACCCACATCTACTATGTAAAAATGCTTGCATTACATGTAAAGCAACGTGTTGCTGGTCAAACTTGAAGTGAAGGGGTTTGCAACCAGCAACATAGCAAATCTTTGGATGCTTCAGACTCATTTAAAGAACAATTATCCCGTTTTATTTTTTTCTTTTGTTTTTTTAACTTTGAAGCAGGGGGTGTTCGGAGCGGAACTGCGTTGGTTTCAGCTGCTGGGATCCCATGCTTCCAGAGATACTTACCTTGGAAGGTGATGCAAGTAGAAGCCCCACATGGGCAAACAATATGGCCGTTTATAGGTCCAGTGTTCCACGGGCCAATAGGGAGCCATGATGTCATCCGATGCAGCTTCCTATTGGCCTGTGTGACGTGGGAACGTCAGAGGGGATACCGGCAGCAACCTTATATGCAAGTATCTGGGGAGCAGGTGGTCATCGGAGTTGACATTAACGTGGTCAAACTCCGAAGACCCCCTGCTTCAACGGCATAGGTGCTTCAACGACATAGGTGCTTTAAAGGGTTCCTAAAGAAAACTACCATGTGTTCTAAGGTGCTATTGATTAAACTGTTTGTACATTTCATTTCGATGGTTGAAAAACTATCGATGGTCTTAACAGCCATGTTAACCATTTACTTTTAACTGCAACTGTAAAACTTATTACATTAGACATTTAAATAAAATAATTACTAACTGTTCAAACCCCTGCATTACCTGCAGCAGTTTAGTTACCGTAATTATGTAAAATTGCACACTAGTCCAGTAGTGCATGGATATGTGCTACGTGAAGGTGAAAGAAAACGGCGCTAACTCTATTAGTGTACACTAATAATATACAGTGAATATTTTGACCAAATCAATTAATTGTTAAACAGTGATATTGTGTTCAAATAACGTGATAATATTATTAAAAGGTTCAAACCCCCTGCTCAAACCCAACTGGTGGGGACTGGTTTCGCTAGTCCCACAAATCGTCACTCTCCAGTTGTAATCCAGGGGGAGCATGAAGGGAAAAGAACATAAAACAGGAAAAAACAATCTAAGTGCAGACAATAAAATTCAAGTGATATAAATTCTGCGTTCTTTCTTGGCTCATATGTGATGTCTACTTACAAGATGTAAGTCAAAATCAAGCGGTTTTGACACTCAATGGTCTCTGCTGTGCAGGTATTCCCACCAGGTGATAGGGTCTCCAGCTCTCAGCTCCGCAGCAAAGTGTATGTAAAAGAAATACAGACCATAGTGCAGACCAGTATGATGTAAAAAAACTAGACTTTATGGGGTTTTAAAAATGAACACTTACAATAAAAACAAGTATTTCAGGCATGTACCACAATCATTGTGATCAAAGAGAGAAGATTAATTGGTTTACACTTCAGGCTCACCCGCCTCCTCCGGTGTGACTTGGTGTGGACCACCACTCTCAGGGACTTTGTACCTCCAGCGGTGGGCGCATTGATCCAGGTCTCTCTCCCCTCGTGGGTTCCCTCTTCTGTGGGTCGATCACCTTCCCATAGCAGCTGCCCGCAGGTACTGTGGAGTTCTTCACTGGGATACAGCCTCTCTGATGGATGTTTCAGCTTCACTTTTACAACGATGCGTCACTTCCGCTCCGTCCCGATACGTCACTTCCGGTCGCGGTTCTGTGAGTATCTGTCAGTAAGTTTCTCCTCTCTTCTCTCTCCTCTCTGGGCGGCTACCACTCTACGCGTTTCGCCAAAAAAGGGTGTGTGGCTTCCTCAGGAGTGTCACTCTTGTAAAAGTGAAGCTGAAACATCCATCAGAGAGGCTGTATCCCAGTGAAGAACTCCACAGTACCTGCGGGCAGCTGCTATGGGAAGGTGATCGACCCACAGAAGAGGGAACCCACGAGGGGAGAGAGACCTGGATCAATGCGCCCACCGCTGGAGGTACAAAGTCCCTGAGAGTGGTGGTCCACACCAAGTCACACCGGAGGAGGCGGGTGAGCCTGAAGTGTAAACCAATTAATCTTCTCTCTTTGATCACAATGATTGTGGTACATGCCTGAAATACTTGTTTTTATTGTAAGTGTTCATTTTTAAAACCCCATAAAGTCTAGTTTTTTTACATCATACTGGTCTGCACTATGGTCTGTATTTCTTTTACATACACTTTGCTGCGGAGCTGAGAGCTGGAGACCCTATCACCTGGTGGGAATACCTGCACAGCAGAGACCATTGAGTGTCAAAACCGCTTGATTTTGACTTACATCTTGTAAGTAGACATCACATATGAGCCAAGAAAGAACGCAGAATTTATATCACTTGAATTTTATTGTCTGCACTTAGATTGTTTTTTCCTGTTTTATGTTCTTTTCCCTTCATGCTCCCCCTGGATTACAACTGGACAGTAGTGCATGGAGACATGAGGTTTTGAAAGTTCTGTACACTCAGGGGTAAAAGTGGGATATGGAGTATCACTTTCAATTACACAACTGGAGGACTACTACTTTAGTTGCGGTACCACTTTCTTTTTAATAAAAAGGGAAATATTTTAAAAATAACTTTTGTAAGCATATATATTGTCTAAGCCTTTGTTCAATTTGTTTTGTGGCAATACCACTAGTTCAAGGCTTTTTGATTACTCTATACACTACGTTCATGTGGTCCTCTCAAAGCTATATAACAACCCACAAAGTGAGTGGTGACCCAAAGCAGACATTTAACCATTTACAGCAGTCAACTGAAAGCTGTAAGTGGAGGAGGAGGAGCGGAAGAGGTGCAGAAGCGGGGGATGTAGGGTCACTGCGGGGATGTCGGGGTCACAGCATCGTCGGTTCACCAGGAGAGGTGAGAAATTCTGCCAGAGGTGGACCGGAGGTGAGGAGGAGCGGAGGTGGGGTGAGCGGAGGTCGGGATGGAGCGGAGGTCGGGATGGAGCGGAGGTCGGGCGGCAGAGGTGGACCGGGGGGGAGGAGGAGCGGAGGTCGGGTGAGGCGCAGAGGTGGACCGGAGGTGAGGAGGAGCGGAGGTGGGGATGTGTCAAACCGGGTAACCGGGTAGCCGGGTACCCGGCCGGGTAGAACCATTGATTTTGGCCGGGTACCCGTTACCTGTTTTCTTTTTAAATCACCACCCGGTACAACACTAGTTTTTATTATTTACAGTCGCACTGTTTTCTGGCCTAAGTTTATTTTAGTTTGAGCCTTAACCTTTTCCGGTTGGTTTCTCGGCCAACCAGATGTCGTACTACCTAAGACTACTGACTAAGGGTCAAAATAGATCTAGATCTAATCAGTCTATCACCATACATAAAAACACTGTACCACTCCCTGTATCAAGCACTGCAGAGCCCCTCTCTGCTCCCCCCAACATCAAACCATGAAGAATGTGTCATGCTCCTAAATACAGCCACAGTCATGTGCCCACACTGTGCGCAGACAGGATGACCAGTCTCGCTCCAGGTGTAATCTTTGTTATATTAACCTAATTAAGAAAACTGCACTAACCAAGAATGAGGGGAGAGGCAGAGAAACACTTAAGTCACAGTCCATTACTATGTATTTTGTAGTTGCATTTAAATCAGCCCTTCACAATTTCAGATGTATAAATCTTAGAAAAGTGTATGCGTGATATCACTGGGGACTTCCTGGTTTGCTACCTACAAATAGAAATCCATACACAGGATTTCCTTAGCACATCCCTTTAGGTTTTAACTTTTTTCTGTGTTTACTGAATTTATACCAATAAACAATTTATTATTTTGATTTAGTAGAGTTGAGTGCATCATTTAGGGATCCTTTCTCTTCTCCTTCGATACATATGTATTATCCCTGGTAGCACCTCTCTAGAAAGTAATTTATTCTTAGCTGAGCAGGATTCCCCTCCTCCCCCCCCCCCCTCTTGCTACCTACTGACCAAGTTATTGGGCCAGGGCTCTTCAACTGGCACCCCACAGGCAAAATGAGGCCTGTCAAGGACCTGGCTGTGATCCTTGGAGCCTCTGCCCATGCTAATTTCACACTCGTTGCTTATTCAACCAATTGCAAGCTCACACACAAACTCACTTGTTAGTTATTAAAGTAAATATATATGGTACAATTACACGATTGCAAAATGTTCAAAATTGTGTTTTAAGTCTTAAAGAGTATTTAAAATGATGCTACTATTAGCGTGTGGCCCTTCTAGCAGAATATTTTCTGATCTGGCATAGGCCAACAGTAGCCAATCTAATAGGAATGCTTTGCATCATATTGATTTCATCTCACCAACTGACATCTAGATTCCATATTTGTTTTTATTTCCCTATACATTGGCAAATCAGCACTATTTCTGCCTGAACCAGGCGTTTCCCGATTACAATAATTCAGCTGTCTTGTTCTACAGGACCCCCTGGTTTGTGACGTAAAGATGGATACACTTTATTTTGTAATCCTTCACGTGGGGGCCACTGAAATGCTTCACCAGATACCATCATTATGAACATTTAGATCCTAAAGCATAACTGCAAAAATGCCCACCCCACAAAAAATAAAAATAAATAGGTCTAAAATGCATGTTATTTGTGAGGGACAGGATATAGTGATGCATACCCAACCAAGATGAAAAACACTGCACTGATTACAGTTACAAATTCAGATGCAAAACAGCCGAGTGGCCCCTATGTAACTATAAGATGACAGTAACTATGTGCAGCTGAATAAACTGAAACAGAAATGCCTTCGACCCCCAAATATTAACAGACTACGAGAGCACAACATTAGAACAAAATGCCACCGTTTCTATGGTTACTCTGAATATTCTTTATACGTTATTGAAGCAATTAACATAACCTAGAGTCCTAGATCTACAGAAGTGCCTAAAGCAGAGACACACTTTAATGTTGAATTTCCTTATTGATTTGACAACTACTTCAGTTCGAAGCAAATTCCAAAGCTTCAGCCTTATTAAAAAAAAACAATATCTTGTTTGCACAGCAAACTTGTATATTTTCATTCTAGTGTATAAAAAAAGGCAAACGAAAACCATATGTTATGTATAAACACATGCACATCAAGGGGTGGCCCACACCCTGACTTCAGCCTGTATTAAAATGCAATAATGCCCGGAGCCTTAAGTAACTAATTGCATATGCCCCAAATCTACCTCTAATATGTAACATCAACCCACATAGTGAAGAACAGCCCATGGTAATGAGTTGAAGTGCCTCCAGCAACAAAGGAATCATACAAATTAAATGGTGGAAGGGGTTCTGCATAGATGATATGGAATTGACTGTTAATTCTCCATTTTCTTTCCAGAGTGTCCAGGTATTACATTGGAACGGGACCTATAATTCTGTAAAAAGGCTGAATCTCTCTGTTGAATATAGGTGACAAACACATGCAGCTCAGCCAACGCTTCACTTTAAATCTTCATTTTCTACATAATATGTTAAAAAGGGCTAGTGACAAAAAACAACAAACAATTTTGTCCTGTCAACAAGTACAGCGATTCTGTGGCTCCTGGATCTCAATAACTCCCTCCCCCACTTGCCTTAAGGGAAACATTTCTTCCCGTCTTCATATCTTCCTTGCAGACTGCACCCCAAATTCGTCAAGAGAAAATGGGAGCAATCTGCGTCCGGTCTAAACTAGTTCCAAGAATAGTACATGGGCCGCGAGCATGCTACTAGCCAGGGAACGGAGGTAAATTTACAATCCCACATATATTTCACCAATATGACCATACCGAGGTGTGGCGAAAATGGGGGTAATCAGCGCATTAATAAAGGCAGTGGGCTCGGCTGGTTACCCCTATTTCGCATTGGGGATGAAGGGGTTAATTTTATATGCATTGCTGTCCCCGTTTTGCAGGATAATCTATACCTGCAGTGCTGAATAACAGGAACCGTTCCACTAAGACTGCTAATTGAGGAACGGAGTGAGCCAGCACCCTGATTTTCGGTGTGCAGCCTCAGTGTAACCCCTCAAGTACACACATATTAACAATATAACTTTGTCATAAGGGAAACATATATTTTTGATAAAGTGCCTTTCTGTTGCAGTTTTATATGTACAGGCAGGATGCTATTGTTTCTGCCTGCCTTTGTAATGCATTAAGGAACAAATGTTTTGACACCTATGAGCTGGGTCACTTGCCTATGCAAGCTTCAAAGCTACCCTGCTAGGCCTACAGCTGTAAGTCTCTCTAGAAGTTGCATATCAAAAGACCCCAGATTCGTAAAGTGTCACTTAATCAGGATGTTTTTGAGTAGCAAATCCTGCTACTCGTCCTAGATATTTCACACCTTGGGACCAAACTCCAGACATTGCGTCCCCAGAAATGAGTGGCCCCTTTTTACTTAGCAGTGCTACCAAGCTGCTTACTGAGCATGCTCAGAGTTACCTGAGCTGGCTGTAGGATTTGTGACATGGCAGGTTCTGATAGGAGGGAGATAATTCCTTGCCAATGGGATGAGGCTAATGTAACCCTTCACAGGTCCTTGTCCTTAAAAAGGCCTGTACCCCTCGTTCCTGGGTTGTTCCTGTTGTTGCTGTTGCCGTTGTTACCTGATTTCTTCAAGCATTTAAAACTACCAGAAAACACTTTGCACATTCACAGAAGGATTGGACTGGCTATTTATTTGGCAATTTGCAAATGGACTACATTTTAAAAGACAATCTCCTGGTGCTTTGCAACTTTCTGGACATTATCCTCTGTTTCTCTACCCGCAAGTGTAATTATTAAGTTTATTCTGCAGTTGTCGTGTGTTTGCCTATCAAGGGAATAAATCTCAGTTTATTTTGCTCAACCTGTTCTGCTCAATCAGGATCCACGAAATATAAATGTGTTATTAAGCGCGTCTCCCGTGACACCAGGACAGAACCTTCAACATTTTCATGGGCCACGGTTACATAGTAGATGAGGTTGAAAAATGTCAATCAAGTTCAACCTATGCTAAATTTAGACGTCAGATACTTATCCTATATTTACAGTATATTGATCCATAGGAAGGCAAACACCCCCCCTCCCCGTAAAACATTATCCAATGATCTCATCAGGGGGGAAATAAATTCCTTCCCGACTCCAAATGGCAGTCAGATTTCTCCCTGAATCAACATCCTTCCCATGTTTAGTTTTTTGTTATATTCCTGTATACCTTTCCAAAAAGATGTCCAACCTTTTTTGAAGATAACTATTCTGCCATCAGTCTCCATGGGTAATGAATTCTACATTGTAACTGCCCTTACTGTAAGGAACCCTTTCCTGCTGGTGAAATCTAGTTTCCTCCAACTTTAAGGGGTGACCCGTGTCATTTGTACTGCCCTTTTGAAAAGCTACTTGTATTAACTCAATATACTGATATATTTATCAGATCCCTTCTTGGACATCTTTTTCCCTTGAACATTTTCCGATTGCTTTTTAATTACATAAGGGGGATGAGGGGCGATTCACAGCTTTACAACATCACAAGTAATTCAGAAACATTTATAATCAGGTATCACAGACAGACTCCGTTTATCGTGGGCACTAGCCAGATCTCCTGGGCTCGGCATGCCACAGATCGATGAGCGACCCTCTGACTAAGGTGATGAAAAAGTAAAGGGAGGGGGGGTCCATACTGCTACACACTCAAACACCTCACTTGATATGTCTGATAGTCCCTATGGAAAAACACCTTAACAGACAGCTGATGGAAGTCCTAATGTAAGAGGCCAGCTGACACAGGGAGAGTGGTGATATAGTTGCTACCTAGTCCCTGTAGACGGTGTGGCTGTTGGTATGCCTGTGCACATATTCATGAATGTGCTTCCACCGTCAGGGACACTCGTGCCACTAAACTAAGTAAGCAAGCCCTGCCTTACCCTGCGCTCCCCGAGTAACCACAGAATACTCCTGCCCGGTTTGGAGGGGAAGTGCACGCGTGCGGTCTGGCAGCTACTCGCTCTGCGAGAAGGAAGGCTGCCACGTCAATACTGACCGCGCGTGCATGTGACGGGTGCCGACGCGTGCGTTTCGCGGATGAAACGCTTTCTCAAGGCTGCAGTATGCGGGGAAGATCCCAGTGCTATTATGTGATTTATATATGCCTGGATGTGTTTCAATTGGTTGGCAATTTCACCCTAGAGGTCTGCCTATGTAGTGCTAGTGTTAGATACACATACAGCACTACCAGAGAAACAGAGGCAGCTCAGAGACACTAATGATATTTATCATCACAAAAAGTGTGCAACAGTATCAGGGTAAATTAATCTACTGGTGCACATGCTGGTTAGACTGTGTGATATAGTACACACAGATTCTAATGAGCAGTGATGTAAAGTAAAGTAATGGGGTATAAATTCTCATATTGACCCCAGAGGCTAAGAAATAACTTAGACTAATCAGTATGGGTGAAACATAGTTGTAATAATTAGAGTCACCCACAAGCACCGTATCCATATACATCCACATATTACTTAGCTGAAGCGGGGTTCACATTAACATTACTCAACAGTATGGGGGTAAGCAACCTTAGTTAGCCTGAACCCCCCGCCGGGGTTGCACAAACTAATGTACATTAGCCATGGTCTCCATGTTTTTGAATTTTAGCACATGTATCCCCAAGCAGATCGGTCACACCATCTAATTGAACCAGATCTTGTTTTTAATAAGGCCTAGATTAGCATTTCACTTTTCTGCCAGTGTGATACCATCGCACATCTGGTCGTGGTTATATGCACTATAAGTTTATTAGAGTCATTGTCTAGGACAGGCCTGCACAACTCCAGTCCTCGAGGGCCGCAAACAGGCCAGATTTTCAGGATATCCCTACTTCAGCACAGCTGTCTTAATTAGTGGCTAAGTCTCACGCCCCTACTTTGCGCACCCCTGCGCTATACAACGGCGGTTTACGGGACAGATTCTGGCGGATTAACCGAGGACCACCTGCAGTGTCATCAGCAAAGATGGAGACTTTGCTCTATCAACCGCCACGTAACAGCACGATTCATTCCTCCGACAGCAATGAATTCTGTATACTAATCGAAAACCATTTTATCTTGGAGTCCAGTTGCAGCTGAAAGAAACTCGGTAACTTTGGGGCCTGGCAATGTCACTGAGAAAACACAAGGGCATGTTGGAACAAGTTCTAGACATGTACAGCTGAGCATCACTATATCTTCTAAGGCTTAGTCCATAGACACTGAAGCCGTGCAGAGGCGCGCTGAGGCTGAGGGAAAGCGGTGCTTTCCCTGGCCTTATAGCACGCGCCATCCGTGGGCGTGTCTGGGGGGGCGGGCCAGTGACATCACGGAGCTGGTTCGCCCTCATTGGGCGAACCGCCCACGTGACCGGCCCTGCGCTCCCATGAGGGCCAAAACTAAAGATTTGTTAAGACACACGCTTCCGCAAGCGTGCGCGAGCCCCTGCTAAAGCCGCTCTCATTGCGGCTGCAGGGGCTCAGTGCCGAGCAGCAGCGCACCTCAGCAGGGGTCAGCGCCTAAGCGCTGAGCCGTGCTGCTGCTCGGCACTGAGCCCCTGCAGCCGCAATGAGAGCGGCTTTAGCAGGGGCTCGCGCATGCAAGCGCGCAGAAGCTTAAGTCTTAGAAAAAATTTAAATTCATGCGCTCAAGGGAGCGCAGGGCCGGTCACGTGGGCGGTTCGCCCAGCTCCGTGACAGGCCCCCCCCCCCTCCCCCCCGACACACCCCCGGACGGCGCGCAGTCTAAGGCCAGAAAAAGCGACCGCTTTCCCTCAGCGCGCCTCCGTCCAGCACAATTCACCATGGACGCAGCCTAACCCTCCAACAGGGAGACTACTTAATGTCAAATATATTGAAACTTCAGTGCCTGCAATACGTTGAGTAGAAAGCACTTGAAATCAGCAGAATGTTTTTCTAGTCCTGCCAGAAGCCGAAATTTCAGATTTGCAGCTAATGTTCCAAGTCCTGACGACCTCAGGTAGCAAAATGGTTGTGTGCTTTCTTCAATAATTGTTTTCCTGTGTGCTGTAGCCCGCTGGACACACAGGCTTCTAAAGAAAAATGGCAGATTTGTGATCTCTTCTGAAACGACCAGTTCCCTATTTTTAAAATAACGAGACCTTGTAGAATTTGTTTATTTTGAACTAGTGAGAAAGAGCAGTGTGTTTCAACAGGGGTTCCCTAAAGGTTTCCCTCAATTTTCAGGTCATTTGAAAATTGGACCAAATACTGAAGACGTTACAATGCATCTGATCTCAGACGCGCTGTTAGAGGGTTGAGGTTCCTTAGGCCCGTAATATAGTTTGCTCGCGCGCCTGTGCAAACGCGCGTGACGCACACTTTGTGTGTATGCGGTGAGCAACAGTATTAGAAGGTACTGTGTGTTTGTGTGTGTCACTGGGTGTGTGTGCATATGTACTTGTGTATGTAAATTTATTTTTACCTATGTATTTTATTTATTTTACTTTAGAAATCAAACCTTTCTAAACACTACATACATACATACATACATACATACATACATACATACATACACTCAGTGGCGGTAGCAGCGTGAAAACTTTCTTGACCCAATCTTCCCTGTCGGCCGGCTCCACGCTCACTGTCATGCGCGGCGCTATTATAGAAAGGCTAACTACAGCCAACTATAACAGCCAGGCGCGCACGCCGCAGCAAGCGCGCCCACTATAAAACAGCCCTTACAATGCATCTGATCTCAGACGCGCTATTAGAGAGGGTTGGGGTTCCTTACAATGTATCTGATCTCAGACACGCTATTAGAGAGGGTCGGGGTTCCTTACAATGCATCTGATCTCAGACGCGCTATTAGAGAGGGTTGGTGTTCCTAAGGCTACGCTTATAGTGCCGGCGACGTCAGGCTGCAGTCACTGGAAAAATGAAATTGAGATGACTTCCAGCGATCGCGACCAAGTCGTCGCGTCGCCCTTACTATCACGTCACTGTCAGCGCTCCCTTACAATGCATCTGATCTCAGACGTTCTATTAGAGCATTGGGGCTCCTCAAATTCACTATATCAATAAGGTTCCTTAACTCAAAAAGATTTTTTATTTTTTACTTAAAAAAAAAAAAAAACCACCACACTGGAATAGATTATCCAAAAGTATTACCTGTATGTTTAACAAAACATTTGCAGAAGAATGCAATTGCCCATGTTTAAAGAAACAAAAAAAAAATAATACAAACAGGCAGCACTATTTACATTGGACAGAGGCACAGAGGCACCTAGTTCTCTGTTCTGGAGAAATTCTGGCACCCTAGAATTTCTGCTATCATTTTGTTCTGTTAGATATAAGTTCCTAACCAGTCTTCAACAAAGGCAGTGCAAGGTATTTGAAATTGTAAATTCCAGTCAAGCTTTAAATCCTAAATTCGAAAAGATACTAAACCTTGCTATAAAATAGGAGCCAAAGAAACACAAGGTATTTTCCAACCCTGCAGAACAGTGACTGCATAATCTGAGGAAGCACTTTTGTGGATTACAGTTTTCAACACTAGGCAAAGAATAACGAAACAAACCATTATTTGTATGTTATGAACGGAAGCTCGTCCGTCCCCCCCCCACGCGTATTTGTTTGAACATCTTTCCCAGTGCAGTGTTCCATTCTGCCATTGCAAAAAGTCGTTCAACCCGGTCAACATGGCAAAAATAAATGTTCCTTTTGTTAGCGTAACTAATAAGACTTAAAGCAGCCGAGGCCTTGCGCTGAAATATACAAACTGGAGGTGAAAAGAAAAGTGTGCAGTTGCAATGGGGGAGACAAAAATGGCCAATATAGATATGTAGTGTTTTTAGTATTGGGTTTTTTTTGGTACGTATTTGATGGGTATATTTTAGTATTTATTTAGGAGTGGGGGGTTTGGTATGTATTAGGGGGGGTTTGTATTTGGGGGTGGGGTTTTTTGGTATGTATTTTGTGGGTGGGGCAGAGGGAATAAGTGTGAGGAAGGTTTGAGTGGGGTAATTGATGGGGGGGGAGGGGGTGTAATAGATTGGGGGGGGGAAATGAGTGAGAAAGAGGGGGTAGGAGGAATACATGGGAAGATGTGGCTCACGAGGTGTGAAATGGAGGGGCTTGCAAGGCCGTCGACATGGGGGGCGCGTCGTAACTAGTCCAGGACCCCCGGGAAAGCTGTCTGCGGATACATATAGATGGAATGTAATGTCCACTAGGATAGCAGGCGCAGTGCGTCTCCCCCTCTTGGGCTGTGACTGGAAGGTGAGGGGAACCCCCCCCTTGCTCAGTACTCCCTTGTCATTGCTAATGAGGGAATTAAGCGTGAAGGATCCATCTGCTCCAGACAGTACAAAACTTCCATGACCTCCCAAACTGGCCAGAAAGATAGCCAGTTTATGGGTGTTTAAAGGCACCGACCCAAATAGATCAGATTTACAATTATATTGCTATGTTTCTATTTCACAACTATATAACTGCATGGATCAAATCGCCTTATTTTAACATTTCATTAGACCAATATAATTATTCTACTTGAAATGCCATGTTTTACCAAAATCAGATTTGAAATATGAAGCTGCATAAAAAATAAAGTTGTCCTCTGAATCTTAACATTTAATTATCAAGAGGCGTTTATTATCGATGTAATGAAGTACAGTATACAGACAGTAATTTCCCCTGCACTTACGGAGTGATAGTGGGCATGGAGAAACAGGCCCCGCAGATACAAAGCAGCGACCGTTCTTCATCCCACATTTGGGAGTGAATGCAGAACGGGAATGGCCCGATGCGAGGAAGTCTCACATCTGCAGCTCCCTAGTCCCTTCGAACTTTAGCACAGAGGAAGGAAAGGGGTACCCACGGAGGGAAGATGGGTGGCAGCAAAGATCAGAGTTAGGGGGACCAAGGCCTAATCAATAGTATAGTAATAGGGATGAGGAAACCTGAATCTCCTGTTCCTTATCAGGACCCCAAAATCTTATAAACCTGTTCTGAACAACATTTGTTCCCGACTATAGCATTAGGATCTGAAAAGTTCACTATTCCTCCAGAACCCAGCAGGCACATTGGCAGTGAAGGGGTTACATAAACAGATTGTCAAGGTCACAGAGATCCGGATCTGTAACACTGATATCCTGAAAACAGACCAGATCATGCCTCTCCCCGCCTACTTTCCAGGGAGCCTGACATCATGTGGCCTGGGAGACTATTATTACACTGTACAGCTGGCATTTTATTTTTTAACCTCTACACTGCCTAACAGGCCTGCAACTCTATTGCACAGCAAAAAGGTGTTAAACAAGTGTGAACGTACATTTAAAAAGCCCTCACATTTGAAAAACACAAAGTTTTGAATGCTTCTTGAGAAAGGTCCACAACTTAGAACCGAAATATCGATCTTTGATTAAACAGTTCTACATTCGAAGATCATGAGAGTGCTGCATTTGTTCCTTTTCTAGTGTAACCTGCTAGCACCCATGGCAGCATTTTAGCATGACTGCTCCTGTCTTCTTCTTGAAAGCTTGTGACACATTTATAAATAACTATTATGCTGGTCCTATGGTCCCAGACGTCTGGGCCCATTTAGCAAGCAGGGGTATGCGAAATGACCCATTACATACCATTTAATTAAATGGGAGGGAAGGCATCTTCCAGTGCCTGAAGACATCTTAAGGCAGAACCCTGATTAGTAGATATGGCATAGGGACCCCAATCTCACACAGTGCACTCCAGTTTACCACCATCTGCTAAACTGGGTCTGGACTTCCGTCACTAAAAAGGTAAAAATGCTAATTACCAAAATAAAGTGTTTATTGGCCTTATATGAACCAGGTGGTCCTCTAGTCTATAGCTCAACTGCAGCATGCAGCTTAGAGTGCCACGGTTCAGCTGCAGGGAACCATTTATAATAATAAAAAAATAAACACATGGGGGGGGGGGGGGGGTGGGAAGCCTTAAGATTGCTGTGTTAAAGTCTTCAAGTCCTTTGTCAGCTTTAGCTTCTGCTCTACTAGCTGACAGCAACGCAACATCAACTGGAAAATTCCCAGCATTGATGAAGGCAGCAAACAAGGAGCTGCGTCTGTGATTTATCGATGACGAGAAATCAGGCACAGAGGGAAGGTGGATCTGTATGCTGCCATGAAAGAAATACTGTAAGAGGTAAACAGTGATCCTTTTGATACTTTTCTATTAGCGGTAGCAGATCCAATCCGCAATGTCAAGTCCTTCAAGAGCATTTAAACCACCAATTCCACGTACGCTGTGCAAATGTGCTTTAACCCATTTTTATTTTGCTTATGTACTGAACTATTGAAAATTGCTTCTGTATTTTTAATACTGGTATTAAAAATTTGCATTTAAAAATACCCATCATAATTAACTTTCTGATATCTGTTTGGAATGATTTCTGGCCTAGTGAAAACTCTGCCCCGTTCTTTATTCAGTTAGGTATGAGAAATCATGCACTGCTAGTGTAATGTGCGTTGTATATTACTCTAGTCTTTTTCAACAATAAAAAACAGTGAATGTGTATACAATTATAGAATTGTGCAAAAATGGGATCGCTGTAAGTTTCATTCACACAGAAGCAGCCTGTGGACCTTAGCACATGACAAAGCTACAAGCCACAGATACAACAGCCTAAGGCTCAGATCAAAGGAACATGTGCAAGCCAGGCCCGGTCGACCACTCAACTCCACACAGCCCTCTAACACTAAAATGTTTTCAGCATAATCATTTGTTTTTTGTTATCAGGTGCTGGATCAGAGGAAGCAAGATGTGCAGGTTGGGGCAAGTCACTAACCCCTCCCCACTCCCTTTTGCTGCGGTCCTGATCATAATACATTTGGATAAACAAATAGATATACGCGTATAACAGAAGAACCAGAAAAAGCTCACAAATGTAAGATTAGTATAAATCGAACGTACGCCATGGTTATTTAACCCCTGCCTTGCTGGACCCTCTGGTAGTCAAAGGGTTTAAAATGAAAACAAGAATAGAATTAGTAAAACTTAGGCAAACAGTGAAAAAATTGTGAAAAATGTGATAATACACAATTTCATTGTCAGAATAAAACGCTAAACATTTATATCCTTCAGTTTTGCATACTTTTTTATGCAATATAACAATTGACCATTTTAGATTATAATCATGGTACATTAAAATAGGAGTATAAAGAACCAGACAAAAGTAATGGAGTAAAAGGGACAAAAACGCTCCAGTGTACAGCAAACAATATCACGTGAGCACATTCTTATGTCTGACAGGTCTGCAACCATGCCTTTCCCCACTATCTCTTAGCAAACAATGCTTCCACTGCAGCAAGGGATTCTGGGTAATGACCTGCAAATGAGCACAGTGTCAGCTTTTGCTTTTCCATTTTAAAATGGACCCCTATAAGCTCACAGAACAAAAATGTGACTCCCAATGTACCCGTATGCTACAAGAGAAACATTGTTTGACCCCAAAAGAAATACAGATGGCAACCCACACAAAAGAGTATTTGGTTAAACATTCATATAAATGCTTGTAACCATTTTTTTTTTAAACTGTGCCACCTACAATATCCTAGCAGGCATGGCTATACCAGCTGTGCTCATAGGTGGGACTTCACTTTAATAAAGTTTCTGAACTGGACTTGTTTACTCGTATGTGTATAAGTGATTGAGGACATAGCAATTTGAGGCTTCTGTCTGCACTATCTATTGACAGTTCTCAACCAGGAACACACACAATGTAGAATATGCAAGAAAGCATTTGGATGCATAGTGCTACAACACAAGAACACCTTTATGACAACTGCTGTTTTGCCAGTAGTCATAATTAAATGCCTAGAACATATATGATACAGATTTAACCCCAAAAGAGTCAAAAAAGGTACCCCAATTAGTTGCACTCGAATGCCATTTTTTTACATGAGTGTTGCGATCAGAAACTGATAAACACTATATACAAGGACAGAATTAACTAACAAGATTATATACATACTCTACTTTCTACTCCACTACAGGGAATTGTATTCATTCGTTTATCGTTATTGTGTAAATAAATGATTAAATAAAATTGTATTATTGTTTTTTTATTGCTGATCACTAGGTTGAGATTGACCAGGAGGCCCTATTTGATGGGTCACCCTTTTGCCTTATACCCAAACCAACTTTGGCATTCGAGTGCAACTCTTTTGGGGTTATATTTGTATCATATTATTGCTTTATACCCCTATGCACCGGCCTTACATTCTCTAGGACTATTTTTATAGGAGAGCGGTCTGATTCATCTGTTACTATTTTAATGCCAAGAACAGTAAGAAAAGTTAAGGCACTGGTAATGTAAGGGGAGTGCTAGTCATCACGCTGTGTATAATACAAAATACCTCATCACCCAGCACGTTAAGGAGGCGATGGGGCAGATTCTTGGAAATATGAGCACAGTTAAAATGAATGGGGATTATTTATTCCTCCTCCTACACAGATTTCAAGACAAAGCTGTCGCTAGAAAAAAAGGCTTCAAGTTATCCAAAAGAGCACATGCCATGCAGCTTCTAAACTCCAACATATTATGCCATTAATATTATTCACACCCTTCAGTGTTTTGCAATATACTGCAAGCCCTACTGGCGCTGAAGGAGTTAAACACTGCTCATGTTAACTGCACTGCTGACAAAAGAACCTGTGAAGCAGTTAAAAGAATCAAAAAACTCTTTATACCACATTTTACTTTATTAATAATAAATCATATACAGCTTTTCTCCCAATGGGACTCAAAGACCTTCAGTTACAAAAAGGAAAAAATAAGAAAACATTTAAGGTTATAAACAAGACCAAACACAAGGAAAGATACAATACAGGATGGGACTGTCCTGTAGCTAATAAATGCCAAACAGGTTGTGGTTCATCAATAAAATGTGTGGGTAAACAGGCATTTGTGTACTTGTAATACACTCATCGCATAATCCCCTGGGAAATTATTCAGTAGCTTCCTGTATAACGTCCAGTAGGAAAATCTGGGGCTCGAAAGTGTTCAAACAGAAGAGACTGTTAAGGTCTTTAAAAACTTGAATGAGATATATATATGATATGGTCCATAAATATTATATGGAGAGTAGATGCGGGGTATCCAGTGATGGAAATAGAGATAAGATAACGCCTACCTGGCCTCACTCTTAATCAGAGCACGCAGCATCCAGGAAAATGAATAAATGGCGCCCAGTTGCCTTATTTATCCTTGCACACCTGGTATGACCCCCCTGAACATCCACGCTCACCGGATTCGGTATATAACTGCTGCCGCACGGTTTCAGATGTACCATGATCCCTTCTCACGCTCAGGGCCTGGTCGTTGCCCTCCCGTGTGCCGTCCGCGATGGTAGATGAAACAAAAACAGGAGAACTACGACGACGCACTACCAAACTGAGTGAGGATGACTTTATATACAAAAATGAGCTTTATTGGATCCTTGACAAGTAGACCTCGAGAAAGCACAACTTGTGCAAAACATGTCGGTCTACTTGTCAATGATCCATAAAACTCTTTATTGTATATTGAGTCATCCTCCGTCAATTTGGTGCTGCGTCACAGTTCTCCTATTTTTGCTTCCTGTCCAAAGCAAGGAATCCAAAGTTCCACTGAACAGGGATGAATGAATCTCCGATCTTGGAAACAGCAGTAGTTATTGCGTTTAGGGATATTCCTTACAGTGCTTTTATGCTTACGTTTGCAATGCCATTACATGTTAAATGATGACATATGTTAAATAGCACCGATGACTTTACTTGGCGTAATGCTGTAAACTCCTAACAACTCCAACTTGTCTTTAAGTAAACAGGTATACCAAAAATGCTTGGCCTGATGAAATTACTTTTCAGAAAAACTTTGTTTCCATCTCAAACTCTACTATCACATCCTCAAGAGGTCTTCCCCTACAGAGAATAAAACAATATTTATAGGACACCAACATGGACATTTTCAGGGGTTTTATAAGACGCCCTACACCTCCAGTCTAAATCACTTCAATATTTTTACTTCACATTAGGTATGAAACGGTAAAAGACTTCTAACAAAAGCAGAGTAATTTTCACACAGTGTGAAATGCATCATTGTACCTTTTGGGCTACGGCTTTTAAGAGTCAATATGAAAATCTATTACATGTCAAACGGAGAATAAAAACCATTTACTAAAAGTAGATAAAAACATTAAAAGTATGAGTTTTCACTTTCATGCAAATCTGATAAGATTGCAAGCTTTAACAGTACATTTACTACAACCACATGGAGGCCACATATGGAGTTATAAATGCAGCCACATCACAGGATTATCCCATTTTAAGGATGTATATCTGCCATGACCCCAGTATATAAAATGCCTCCCTTGTTATGGTCAAAGTTCCACCCCGTAATTTCTCAAATCTGGCGTGGCTAGGATTCCTTGGAGAGAGGGCTGAAAACCACTGCAGTGTCTACAGTCAACCCTTTTCAAAATAAACTGAGCACTTAAAGGCAAACAATTAAAAATGCACTCAAGCCTTTCAAACATTTTCAGCTCTGTCTTCTATTAGTACACACCCTCTTACCCATATGTGACACTGCAATAAAAACATGATGCACACAGTTTTTCAACTGAACTATTTTTTACATACTGAAAACAAATATATATAGAGATATATATATATATATATATATATATATATATATATATATATATATAAATGGTGTGTTGGTGTTAAAAACTACCATCAGAACACTCATGAAGACATCAAATTACACTTTGCCACCTCCCCCCAACACTTCAGAAACAATATCTGCCCTCCTTCAAGACAGCCTACTATAGACTTCGATAACATCTACAACCACAATTTGATTGAGGCAATAGAAATCCTTCACAATAGTTCATTTCTCGTAGTAATAATCCAAGGCCTAACTCACAATCAAAAACCCATAACTGCCCCTGCTAACTGCCCTAAAACAGCCTACACACGTGAAGAGACTGTATTCTTAAAGCCTTTATTGAATAAAATGTTATGTTCATAAAAGTGTATATACCTACAAATCACTTATTGCAAGAAAAAGGTGGTTAAATATTTCTAGCATTGTGAAATATAAACATTTTTACTGATGTTTCTTTAAAATACAATGCCAATTAACAATGCTTCACACTCAGATTCCAGTTCACATACTTCAATAAAAAATAGTAATTGTTTAGGATAAATATTGCCATTCTTGTGCTTCCTTAACCTGTGACCTCCTAAAACAAGATTATACCACACCTCTGCTTTCCCTGCTATGTTTGGGAGGAATCCCTAGCCTCCAACAAAAGGCAGTAGGGAAATAGATTGTAAAACAAAAGGGCTTTGGAGAGGCCTTTGAACGGTCAGCTCTTGATAATTTATTTGAAATTGTTGAGGAAGCCAAGAGCAAATGTTCACACTTTAAGCCAAGTTAATATAAATACCTGATACAGATGTTAGAATTCCATGCAAAATGAAGTTTAATAGTCTTTTAGAATGCATCTTGAATGTAATACACTTAGGATCACTACACAACTATTTTTCCAATTCAGTCCCTTTGGAGAAACAGTTGAGCTCCCACAAGCAGGGCTAGCTAGCAGTTCATGTTCATTTGTTATCCTGTGTCATTCTGTTTGTCGCGCATGTCCTTCCCCATTGAACCATGTGGTGTAATATTTTGGCTCTTTATAAAAAAAATGATAAGTGTCATATCTATACGAGATTGTTAAAAGGGCAACTCACGGTTCCATAGATATCCCCGAGTGCTCCGGGATTAAATTCAATCCAGACAAAGTGAAACAATGAACGTGCGGGTCTTCCACAAAATGTAACATTTCATTGCAGAATCAACATTTCGGTCCTCACATAGACCTTTATCAAGAGGACCGAAATGACAATCATGTTGATAATAACATGTCTTACCTTTGAGGGAGACCTGTCAGATATATATAGCATCACATTGCAGACCTAAGACATATGAATGTGCGCACAAGTGATCTTTTTATTGAATATATAAGAGATAGATACCGAGAGAGAGATATACACACACATACACTGTCATCACCCAGAAATGAATTGACAAGGGCTGCGTTTATATATATACAAACCAGAGAATACATAGAGCCCTATACATAGGGAGGAGGTGTGTGTGTATATGTGTATGTAAATAAATATATATAATATACATACACACACACACGCATGCATAATGCCCTATAACACAGGCACATGTGTGCCCACACAGTCAAATTATGTGTCCACCTTTCCAGCCCCCCGCCGCCGGCTCTCACCTCCCTCACGTCCTGCAGGCACTCCAGCACGGCCAGGTTATTGTTCCAGGTGTGCTTCGGGCAGATGCGGCTCACATCCTCCTTACAGGCCTCCTCCTCCGCCAGCTTCCAGCCGGGGAGCCTGCGGGCCTGCGAGACGCCCTGCCCAGCCCCGGGCTGCACCGCTACTGCCGCCGCAATCTGCGGCCCCGCGGGGGCAGCCCCCGCCGCCTGCTGCCCGGCCTGCCCGTGTACCCCTCGGGGACCGAGCAGCGCCAGCCCCGCGCTGACACACAGGCACCACCACAGCGGGACACGTCCGCACGCCGCCATCTTGGGAAGAGCCAGTCACGGAGCTGGAGCGCGCGGCTGTGGGACCCCGGCGAGACCAGCACGCGCGCGCTACCACGTGATGACGTCTGTAGCGGACGTGTGTCAGACCCTGGCTTGATGTTGCTAATTACGGATGTGACGTAGACGTTTTTTTTTTACCATTTTAAATATGGCTGCCGAAAGCTTCACGTCGTCGTGATAGAGTCCGCCTTGGTGTCGTGCACGCGCCCGACGCATGCGCACGCACTGGGCGCGCGCGCGTTTAGGCGAGAAACGTCACCAAGATGGCGCTGACCTGTCTACACAGGTGGTTCCTTCATCCCCAGCCTGCTCCAAGCACCGATAGGAAATCCCTGGGCTCTGGCTTCAAAAATATTTTTTTTTTTTTAAAATGACACAAACGGGAGCCAAAGTCTGAAATCAGATATATTCATGTCCATACAATCCCATTCTGTATATATATATTTGTTTCTTATATAATGCTGACAATATAAACAGAATACAGGCAGTCCTCGTTATCCATTGCATTGGATAGTGAAACCGTTGTAAAGGGAGTCCCATGTTAACCAGTGGCGGTGAGAGTTGGGTAACGCATTCAGGCGTCGAAAAACAGCCCATAGGGTGGCATTGTAAAGCGTCGGATATGCCATTTGTTGTAAAGTGAAACGGTGGATAACAAGGAATACCTGTATACATTTTGCAGACACTTCAACTCTGACCTGAAGAATTTACAATTTAATGTTGATGTCACCCAAGGTCACAAAGCGGACGCTGGGATTTGAACAAGGTTCACGGGCAGTGGCGTTGCCATAAGCTACTCATTCAACCCTATGTCAAATGCGCACCCAGAATTGTATGGGGATAATCTGGTTCCTAACTCCAGTCTTCAAGAACCAGTACCAGTCCAGGTGTTAAGTATACCCCCATGCTTGAGCATAGGTGGTTCTGTCAAAATGATTGGGCCACCTGTGCTAATGAGGATATCCTTAAAACCTGGACTGTCAGTAATCCTCGAGGACGAGGATAGATTCTATGAGCTTTGCGTTTTAGTAAATTGCCATGTGATAGGTGATGTCACAAGACTGTAATAATAAAGTAATATTTCACCTATTAAACCTGTTTGTTGGTTGCAATACCTTTTAGCAGACCACCAATACACTTCTTCATAGATTAAATTATAGTTCAGAGCTCTTCAACCCTCAACCATCTGAATAGACCTGTACAAAACAAATTCATTTATAGAACTCTAATATTTGGTCTGCCAACAGCGACCATAATTTACACTACTGCCACGCATGCTTAATGCTTTGTCATGTTGACAAGTAATAACGTTTGAGGTATATTGCATTCTAGAAGATTCATGTGTTTAACTGTTATAATGCTACTTAGTACCACAATTACTTAGCACAACTATGCAATAAAACACCTCATGTCCCATTCACTTGCAAGGTGCCTTAGGCACGTTCTATAGTGCCGGGCGCGTGCTATGCCGTGCGCGCGGAATTTCAGTTGGCTGACGTCAGTCAGCCTTACTATAGGTCCGCGCACACGGCAGGGAGCCGACAGACAGTTGCAAAGATGAAGAAATTCATCTTTTCGTACTGCTGCCTGCGCTCAAATGTAAGTATTGGTGTGTATGTATGCGTATATGCATGGATGTGTGTGTATGGGGGGGGGGGGGGGTTAATAAGTGCACACACACAAAAAAAAAAATTATTAAACTTTTTTTATTTAAAAAATCTTACTTATGAATCTCACCACACATCCCCCACCCCCTCCCAGTCATCCTATGGTCCCAAGCATACAAAGAAAAGCGACCCCAGAAATTCGAACTTGGAGCAATGAGATGCACATGGTCCATCTGGCTTAAATAAAAGGGAAGTACGGCCTATCATCATCCCCCTCTCAACTCACCCCCATTTTCGGAAACCCAGAATTCCCACCTGGGTGCTCCCGTAAACAATTTGGTCACTTTCAGGACCTAGATATTAGGATGGTTGCAGACTTGCTGAAGAATGAGGAAGTTCTGTCCTTCCAGGAGCTCCAAGCTAAATATCCCTCGCCCGGCCTCCATCTATTTAAATTTTTACAAATTAGGCATTTCCTTCGAGCTCTATCCCAAAACTCTAAATTTCCCCCCCTGACCAAATTTGAGTCTCTCTGCCTCAAAGGCGAATACCAGAGAGGATTGATTTCTGAGATTTACAGAGCGATGGAGTTGTCCCTCCCCCCCATCCCACTCCTACATGCAAAAATGGAACGCTGACCTTAACCTACAAATGGACACTGAGGACTAAGAGGATATCTGGGAATCAGCTACCAAAACCTCGATTTGTGCCATAACAAAAGAAAATATCTATAAAATCCTATTCCAGTGGTACCTGACCCCGAGCAGATTGAGCCAGATCTTCCCCGGCACTAGACTTGTGCTGGAGGATGTGGTCAAAGGCGAGACATGGCCCACATTTGGTGGTCATGTCGGAGATCCAGAAGTTCTGGACCAGAGTTCAAAGACTCCTTTACAAGACCCTAGGACTAAAGGTCCCCTTGGAACCTCTGACATATGTGCTGGGAAAACCACTAGAAGACCTCCCCGCCCCACTATCCAGGCTCATCTCCGCTATCCTGACAGCCGCTAGGTGCTCAGTTGCAGCGGCTTGGAAACAAATAAAAGCACCTTCCAAAAGAACAGTCGTTAGCAGAATAAACAGTTATGAGCATGGAAAGGCTCACAGCCATGTTAAGGCAAAAGATGCCCCAATTTTACAACACGTGGGAACCATGGCCTGGCGCTGGAGCCCCTTCTCTCCTACAGGTCCTGGCCCAAAATTGACCTTCCCCCAGGGTGAGTGGGATTGGAGACACCCAAACGACCTTCTTCCATCAGCTCCCATCCCCCCCCCATCTTTCTTGTCATTCCCACCTATCCCCCTTCCTCTGTCTTCCCCTCAACCTACCTTCAAAAAAAAAAAAAAATGGTTTATTGGATTGACCTGTAACACCTGCAGTCATGTGCCTATGACTTCATTGCCAATTCTATAATGTTATTTCTTTCTGTAACCATGCTGCAATTCTCCAATAAAGAAAAAAGATTGTTAAAAAAACAACAACGCGTACACGCACACCTTATGGTTTAGCACCACTCTGTAAAAATGGGCCCTTATGCTTTTATATAGAAACAGAGCACCAAGGGCCATGGCAAGATCAATGAGCAGTCCCGAAGTGGAAAAGAGGGCTCAATAAGCACATTTTCATCTACCTTTGCAGAAGAACACTTTAGCATTGCCTCTGTGAAGACATTATCCACCCAAATTGAATGTGTATGTAAAAATGTATGCGTGGGTGCGTGGGTGCGTGGGTGCGCACACTATAAAGTTTGAGTGAAGGATACCAGTTCTGGGACAATATCACAATGTATAACAGTGTTTATCCAAGAGGGATCAAAAAGTATCCCCATAGCACCCGGCACTCAATGCTGGATAATTTATTCTGGACGACAATATTCCAATAGGGAAAATTACCTATGTTTAACAAATGTATAGGGAATTAATAACCCTTGTACCAATATTGTCGTCCAGAATAAATTATCCAGCATCGAGTGCCGGGTGCTATGGGGATACTTTTTTGATCCCTCTTGGATAAACACTGTTATACATTGATATCTTTATCCCTTTCGAGCACCTGCTTACTTTAATCAGAATTTAGATTGTATTATTGAACGAGCGATCTCATCCCCTTTATAGTTGACAATATCACAATGTCAGTTTTGAAGACCATATTGCAGACTACTGTGTTGAAATAACTATATGAAGGATCTCCATACTTTGTGTCTCTCAAACACAACTTAAAAAAAAAAAAAAATATCCAAATTTTTTTTTTTTGTGTGTGTTGATATAAAATGCACACACGTTAGTGGACGGCTGGCTGAAGTGAATTTTGGAAGGCGTCGTGGACCACTAGGGACATAGCCAATGTGAAAGTTCAGCTCCTGTCGGATCTACATTACACCTACTGGCCTAAAAGTGCCTAAAAGCAGCAAAAAGCGATATCTTTATTCTAATTTTTTTAATAAATCAGTTCTGTATTAGTGACTTTTTAAATTTTTACTCTTAATGCCATTTTAATACACTGAGCATCCTTTGATTTCTATAGCACGTTTTAGCCACCTCCCCAGCAGTGAAAGATCTTCGCAACACTTTACTGTGTGATAATTTGTTGCCAATATTCCCAGCAATTTGAGCTGCAAACTGCAAATAGATAATGTTACCTTAGTAATATAAGAATACATTGTTGCTGCTGAATTAGACTAACTCAAGGATTGATTGAAAGACAGCCATTTAGTTAGGCACACAATCAGGATTTTGACAGATTTATAACAGGAGCACCAAACAATTGCCAGCTTAGGCAAGAATGTAGAATTTGACATTGTCACATGCTACATATACAGACTTTTTTTTAAAGCGGGGTGGGGGTGAGATTTAGTATTTGCTGCTATAAAACACCTAGAATGGTCTGTAAAGGGACCAATTCGCTAAGCGCATTGCATAGCAAGTATGTCCCACTATGGAGCTCCTCCTCACTATGAAAGTACCCTTTATGGAACGCAGAACTAAAATGATTCAATCTTTATTTTGTATGGAAGGAAGAAAAAAAAAAAAGGAAAGTTATTTACATGGACAATGAAAATCTATACAAGAGACAACATACAGACATGAAAATAAGCCAGTCATACAGTGATATAATGTTGCAGACCACCACAAGCAGTACAAGTATTAACAATTTGTGCTTGCACTGAGTTATTGATCATTATAGACCCTTCTAGAACAAAAGGGATTAATTGGGGCTCTACAGGTCCCCCACGAATTGCAGGGAGATCTCTGAGCGGTGTATGTTGAGGCAATAGCCACATGATTGGCCTAAGGTTGTAATGCTATCAAAAGTAGTGTAGTATTTTGCTATGTTGCCAACTTTTGATACCAACATGAGATCTTTATAGATTAGACGGTACAGAGCTTCTAAGTACAAGAAGTGAGACCTGTGAAGTCTGAAAAGCTCTGTACAGTAATTACCAACTCATGTGGGCACCTAAAAGGCATCACAACCTACATTTCTCTAGGATCAGTATTGCTTCTTGAGTTTTGCACTACACCATGTGGCTACTAGGTCAAAGGATCTTGCAGAAGACTCCAGGTTTTTCCAAGAACGGAAAAGTGTTTTGATAGAGGGTCCTAATCACTCCCATTTGTAGATTTTCACCATTTTCTCGGTCAGTGTCGCCAACATGCTGTTCTGATTCACCTCCAGGGGGCAGATGTCAAGCACGGGCTGGTCAGCCTGCAGTTTCTGGAGAAGAGAGCCATTTCCTGCATGCCATAGCTGGAAGGGAGAGAGGAAACTCAGTTAAGCCCTGCTTGTGTGCATCATTTTAATTTATATAGTGTTAGTGTACGCAGAGCGTTACAAAATGACAATACAAGGTAAATAAAAGTACAAACAAAGGAGATGAGAGCAACAAGTAAATTACCACATAAGGCAAAGGAAGCCCCCCTGCCCGAAGAGCTTACTATCAAGTTTGTCCAAGATATCTATTCAAGTGTTTCTATGTCTGCATCGACCCACATGACTGTACAGAGCTAGAAGGTCCAGAACCATATACTGAACAGCCATAAGGGCCCTATAATCACTGCACTTGTGCCCTGAAAAGGGACAGAATCTGTATATCAACCCTGGGTCCAGTCAAGGTTTGTGGAAACTTCAGGCATCCCTCTACAAGTTAAAGGATATCTATTAAAAGAAGGGTTCTTCATCAGGGCATAATATTTTACATGCAATAACGTTTTGCCCTGTTGAGGGCACCATGTGTGGGTCCAAAACACTGGCTAGTCAATTTCAAATCATCAAGAGACGCCCCAGTGGGATTGACAGGGTAGAACCATTTGTGGCTGGTTATCATAGATGCTTGAAGTAGACCACTCTACAAGGATATTTCACAAGCAGCAAAGGAAAGTGTTCTGTACAGTAAGGAGTCAAAATGTGTAATGTACTATTCATTGAAACTGATGGCAAATACAATAGACATCTATTTTTTTAAATAAAAAGTTACTTAAAAAAAAAAAAAAAAAAAAAAAGTGTACATGAATATACACAGGGCTTTTTTTGTGACGGTACAATGTACCAGCACCTTTTTCTCTCACCATCTCAAATTATCTGAGGCACGGCTTGTCATGACAAAAGTCACACGACGCCGCCATGACAACACGTCACAAAGGCGCTAGTGGAGATGAGGAGCAGGAGAAGGTAAGCGGCCCCATGCTTTCCCCATTTGCAGCAACTATTTTCTTACAAATAATTTATTTTTTAAAAAGCTCTGTATATATAGGGTTGAGAAAAAAAAGTTTGTGAACCCCAATGATAATTATGGAAATTCCATAGTTTTCCCATGATAACCTTCTTGAATCAAAACCAGGTCTTTTCTAAAATATCTGATAGGGTTTATATTAACCAATTCCATGTCTTTTGAAACAAAATGATGTATGAATTAGACAAACAATGAGTAATTAAGAGTCTGGGAATGCGCAAAAGTAAGTGAAACCCTGGTTTTATCCGCTAAATTAAAGGGGATAATTAGAATCAGGTGTTTAAATAATTAGGTAGATCTTCAGGGGTGAGTTTGGAAGGCCCCATACTATATAAAGATCAGAAACTTTGCGAGTTTGGTCTTCACCATACCAGGTGTACTTTTTGTCCTTTGATCCTGAGGAATAAGTTTGCCGACATTTCCTTAGGGACAATCCCTTTTACCTTCCGTCCTATATTCAGTATGCGATTATACCCTACACATTGTGTTCATATAATCAGTGGTGTCCTGTTACAATCACATGTATACACTAGTATATGCTCAGGATATCATCCTGATAAGATTCAACAGGAGTGTCCTAGATATTGTTCCACTAGATCCCAGGACATACTTGAAAACGAGAGGTAACTCTCAATGTATTACTTCCTGGTAAAATATTTTATAAATAAATAAATAAATACTCAGCTTTGGGCTGCCACCCCATGGAGGATTTTAATATCACATCACTGTATAGAAGTTCACCATTATTGTTACAGTTATTCTTGATGCGATTAAAATGTTATTGTTTTCATTTTATGGTCCTTTGTGGATCTCCAGGAGGTTATGAGTTAGTAGTTTATCCAGACTGGATCCACAAACAGTGGAAGAGACGCTGATATCTCTTGGACTCATCTCCTCAGCGAGTGCATTTAGGACTTTTTTTTACCCTTCTAGGGTCTTATTTGTACATATGACTTTGGATCCCAGCCAAGAAGGTGCCAGGTCACGGCTCGTCACCGTAGGTGTAGGCGTCCTTACCATGGCGGAGTTTGAGGCCTCGTCTCCTGCACACACGAGGATACTGCCGTCTCTCTCAGGGCTCTGGAATATGGCGTTCTTGGTGAGCAGCTTGCAGGTGGTCCCTGCGTTGAAGGTTTGAACGGGGTAACAGGAGCAGCTATACTCGTCCTCGGCGTCGGTCAGCCGGCTGCTGGTCAACTCCATCATCACGCAACGCAGGGAGTTGTGCGTCTTACCTGGAAATACATAAGCGACACCTCTCACAAAGACGCATGGTGTGGTGTCCCTCGGGCAGCAAAATGGTTAATTACATTAGATAGTGGGCTCTCTCCCAGCTTCCGTTTGTCCAATCGCGATCGAGAAGTAAAATATTTACCTTCTTCCCTTGCTGCTTTAGATGCTGCTGTGTAGCTCAAAAGAAGAGATATTCTCCCAGAACACTATACAGTGAGCACTGGTATTTTATTATTGCTTAGGGGTTCCTGCTTGAAAGCATAGTTCTTTCAATCACCGTAAAGTGCTTTCCAAACTAAATGGTCCATGGTGCCGTTTGCTGAAAGCACTCACTTTTTGTACAGCGGCTGCACTCAACGAGAGATGAAAACGATATCCACTCATCTCCCTTTCTCCTCTAAGTAATAATATAGCAATCAACTAATTACCTTTTAGACCTTACTCATTGTTTATTGCAGAATTTAAATTCCCAGATAAGCTAAGCCCAGGATAAAATTCTGGTTAAATGTTCTGTTTACTTACAACGCATGTCCAGAGTTTTCTGCTCCTAGGAGCAACGTGTACCAACGGCTTGCAAGCAAGTAAACATATTTTTGTTTGTTTTACTAAAATTTGACACCTATATGTATTGTTTTTTCAAGTCATCCTTTAACGTTAGTGTGCAAACAGTGATCTGAGAGAAATCCCTTCCTTTATTCCTGCCTCGACTGAGCCAAGGTAATAATAACCTTTTAGAATAGAATATCAAGGTTTGCACCTTTTACTCTGTCAAGTAACTGTGGATACTTAATGCAGAAAAAGGCTTTATGACAAGCTCTGTAGGGATAACAATTGACACTAAGAGCACCAATGAATTGGCCAGAAAAGGTGCACCAAAAAATTCTTCACCATTTCATAAATATGGCCCATAACTAGGGTTGGACGGTATACCGAAATATTACGATAATCTCCCGGTGTGCCAGTGTAGGAGATTACCTAGCATGTGAGAGCAGTGCACTTTATTTAGCCACTCCCCGCACACATAACCTCTCCACTTGGGATGCTTAACCCCTCCCTCCCACCCCCTCCCCTTCCCCAGGACCCTTAATCCCTTCCACTCCCCCGGGAAACTTAACCCCTTCCTCCCTCCCAGTACCCTTAACCCTCCCGCCTACACTGCTTCCATCCCTCACTATACACATATACACATATTTTTTTTTTTTATATAACAAATTGGCAATTCTTGATACTTTTCACTTGTAAAATGTTAACTATTTTTTTTACTGAAGGGAGTATCGCGGGTGAGGGATGGGAAGAGGGGTGGCTGAATGAGAGTGATGGGAGACGTGTAGGTGAGAAACGGTGAAGTTGCCCGACGTGGAAAGGGTTTGGGAATGAAGGTCTCTTTGCGCTAGTAAATCTAAAGAAAATGTATTTATTTTGAGAACACATTTTATTTAGATTGACAATGTTCTAAACTTTTATTTTAACACATTTATCGTGATATATATATATGTTATTGTGATACATTTCTTAAGATCGTTATCGTGTTTAAAATGTGGATATTGCACAACCCTACCCGTACCATGCTCACTTGCGCAACCCTACCCGTACCATGCTCACTTGCACAACCCTACCCGTACCATGCTCACTTGCACAACCCTACCCGTACCATGCTCACTTGCACAAACCTACCCGTACCATGCTCACTTGCGCAACCCTACCCGTACCATGCTCACTTGCACAACCCTACCCGTACCATGCTCACTTGCACAACCCTACCCGTACCATGCTCACTTGCACAACCCTACCCGTACCATGCTCACTTGCACAACCCTAACCGTACCATGCTCACTTGCACAACCCTACCCGTACCATGCTCACTTGCACAACCCTACCCGTACCATGCTCACTTGCGCAACCCTACCCGTACCATGCTCACTTGCGCAACCCTACCCGTACCATGCTCACTTGCGCAACCCTACCCGTACCATGCTCACTTGCACATCCACACCCAAAATATGGAGATTAGAACCATTTTGCAGCAACATATTGCCAGACTAAAGCCTGTGCGTTGTTTGTACTGCACAAAGCCACCGCTACACAGTGGTCCGTGTGTGTAAACGTTACAACGTTACACGCCTACTTACTAGGACGGTAAGTAACAAGACAATGGCGTGTGCTGCTCTCGGCCTGGACGTCTGTGCAGCCGCCGGGCTCCAAAGGAAGGAGGTGGGGTCGGAAGTGAGCATCTTTCATTTCCCAGAAACACGCTCCCTCCAGGGTCCCAGCCAACACACCTCCGCAGGGGAAAACTGCAGAGGCAGCACGGGGCAAATAGGACAAGGATACCACGGGACACCTGCAGAGAAGGGACAGACAGCGAAAAAAAAAGTGACTCCAGCCACTTTGGGACCAGTGTTCCGACAGATTGACGCACTGCAGGAAGCGGAGAACATACCGGGAGCCCTGTGGCACCAGCTCCTGCACGCACACGCTGGTGTCCCTCAAGTCGTACACTAGCACCGAGCCGTTAATCAGACCGGCGTAGACGTAGTTGGTGTTGTCGGAGCACCAGCAGCAGCTCCAGACCGGCCGGCCAGCGTTGTACGTCTGCACCACTGTGTTGGTCAGCAGGCTGTGGGGAAGGCAGGACAGAGAGATGATCCGGGGAACTCGGCTACCAACGTAGGAGGTTCTACACCGCAGGATCATCATTCTATCCATTAAAAGGGTGATCCGTCCGCGGCCCAGAGTGCACCACTGGCAGTGACATGTTTCAGGAGTTACATCTGGGTGGCTGATGCATTTTTAGCAAAATCTGACAAAAGTTAGTCTGTAAAATATGTGGAGCTGAGATTTGAGGGGTTGGGTTTCCTTTGGTCACTCCGTTTTATCGGATGTCAATGTATCAGGAAGAGTTTGAACTGCCAGAGCCTCTCTCCCCAGATCTGTATTGGTTCACATGTCTCTAAAAAAAAAATCAAATAGACTCGGCTGCAAATTTTTTTGCCGCGACGTCGTCAATGTATTTGATTTGGAGCGACGTTGCATCATCGTCGCAAGGCGCTGTAAGCGCAGCCTAAGGCATGCAATTAGTTAATTTTTGTCTCTTACTACAAATGTCTATTATTGCTGTGGTTCTGCTTACAGAGTCTGAAAATCTCCAGTATATTGTGAGCGTCACACAGCTCATTTCCTGTCTGTCTGCAGCAGCTTACTTCCTCTATTTCAAGTGAGGATGCTGGCGCTTAGAGGTTAATCTTTAAGTGAGTGCGTTGCCCCCCTGCTCTGAGATGATGGTATACAAGTTTTGTCTTGGGGGGAGGGAGGGCGGGCGGGACCGCGCCTGTGAACAAGGACAACTGTCGAGCCGAGCCGTGTGTCCAGGAATAGGCAGATAACTAATCGCCAGGCACCTGTACAATGGTGGTTCTCTGGTGAAACCTTTTGCGGGTGATTTCCTGACGTCTAATACTGTCTGCGGCAAAGTATTTCAATAAACTATACTTTACTACCAATTGGTGTGCGTGTACTCATGTGTGTACTCATGTGTGTACTCATGTGTGTACTCATGTGTGTACTCATGTGTGTACTCATGTGTGACATAGACAACCCGATCCCAAGTATAGTCCCTGTCAGTGGAATAAGCATTTCCCGACAGAACACCTCCCAACCGGATATCACCGGAGGAACAGGCTAGGAACCCTTCTCGTGTGCCGTAAAGGGGAAGATATGGACTACCGGTCTCGGGAGCCTTTGGAGTATTTACTCAAGGGTCTGAAAAGTCAGTGATACTCACCTAGTGAGCTTCACAGTGTTATCCAGAGCTGCAGAGAGCAACAGCCCATCAGTCCGGTCGCTGAACGCCAGGCCTCTGATCTGCTTCGAGTGAATGGGGACGTACTGGCTGCTTTTCATATTGGCGGCACTGAGCTTCTTAACACCACAGCCTGAGACGCAGGGAGAGAACACGAGATTTAGGAACAGACATCCTTGGCGTACTCAAGAGTGGTCTGGGACTGATCAGAGGGTGCGGAGGATGCAGTCAAGAAAAAAAGACTTGGTACCACAGCAGAACCAGGGCAAAAACATTGTGCAAATAAGTTTATCTTGATGCATACCCTTAAAACAGTGTGGCCACACTATAAATAAATGCATGAGAAAGTAGTAAAAGGGTAGCACTCACTATTTGCTGACAAGCCAAAAAAATTCCCAAAAGGTATCTTAGCTACATCGTTGCTTGTCTCAACAAAAATATGCTAACATCTATGGCCATGGAAGGCCTCATCAGGTGGATGCCATGCACTGCAGCTGCCCATATCATATGTTCAGTGTATAAACAGTGCCTATTGTAGTGTATGTCAAGTGGGTATAGGATTGTACAGCAGCTGCCCGAGTTATAACTACACAGTGAAGAAGTGTATGGTTTAAAAAGGTTTATCGCATGGGCAAGCAGACTTCGTTGCTTTCTCACTAAACCCGTAACAGGATACTGTTCTGGTGGGGAGTGTATGAGGCTTGTGCCATTACTGCCTGGGCAGGGTGGCAAGTCACCATTGGAGACTTCCATCTATGCAAATCATTCCTACGGCGGTTCTGTTTCTAAACGGACACTGGTCAGGGCAGATGGCATGTTGAAGAGCATGTTCTGCATCAATTTAGCAGAGGTTAAGCAGTTTGTGTTAACAGACTTGCGGTCTATGCTGGATGTTCTGCATAATTGACGTAACTGGCAGGGCATTATGTACTAGAGGAGATCTAATGCGCACTGTACCTGTACTTTTCCTGTTCCGCGTATAAAGGGCAGCACGTCCTTGTAATGCTGCAGCTTGTGCAAGGCAGGCAGTGCAGGGCGCATTGGGACACTTCTCCCGTACACACTCTGTACTATACCCAGGCAGTGCAGGGCGCATTGGGACACTTCTCCCGTACACACTCTGTACTATACCCAGGCAGTGCAGGGCGCATTGGGACACTTCTCCCGTACACACTCTGTACTATACCCAGGCAGTGCAGGGCGCATTGGGACACTTCTCCCGTACACACTCTGTACTATACCCAGGCAGTGCAGGGCGCATTGGGACACTTCTCCCGTACACACTCTGTACTATACCCAGGCAGTGCAGGGCACATTGGAACACTTCTCCCGTACACACTGTACTATACCCAGGCAGTGCAGGGCGCATTGGAACACTTCTCCCGTACACACTGTACTATACCCAGGCAGTGCAGGGCGCATTGGAACACTTCTCCCGTACACACTGTACTATACCCAGGCAGTGCAGGGCGCATTGGAACACTTCTCACGTGCACACTCTGTACTATACCCAGGCAGTGCAGGGCGCATTGGAACACTTCTCCCGTACACACTCTGTACTATACCCATTCTCTATTGGCACGGTGTGCCTAGACTCATTGCAGAGTTGCTTAATATGTTGGCTAACATACGGCAGGACAGTTCAACACAAATTAAACTCAAATCAAACATTTACCATCATGAAGGGCAGCCAAAGGGTGCGAGCCGTTTGCCGATGTTAAAATTGCTGTATTTCAATCTGAAACTCACCAGCCCTTTTATCCCCTGCACCCAATCTTCCATCTCTAACTGCCCATGAAATGTCTGCGAGTTGACTGTATAACCTCTGTTTATTTAATGTAACCGTGTATTGTTATAACTCTGTGCCCAGGACATAATTGAAAACGAGAGGTAACGCTCAATGTAAATAAAATAAATACGTACCAGAACAGTGTTCAATAAAAAAAACAAAAACAAAAAACAACTTAAGTACATTAATTTTATCCATGAGGCTCTTGCATGCAGACGACCTAAAAGATATCACAACCTTCAAAAAAATAAAATAAAATAGGTGGAAACCACATCTGGTGTATTAAGCCCACTTGTATTGTATGTCTTTCTTTATATAGCGCCATTAATGTACATAGCGCTTCACAGCAGTAATACACGTGACAATCACACAGATAAATAATATAAATAACACATACATACGTGTACAATACCTGCCCTAACACATGAAGAAAGTATCTCAGTGTGTGTGTGTGTGTGTGTGTGTTGGGAAGAGGGAGGATTAGACCTGCTTCTTACCGGGAATCAGTGTGGCCTGGGGAGAGGGCTGCGACACCACGAGGCAGCTCATGGGCTCACAGTAAGACATGACGCGGCAGTTCCCGGTCTGAGAGACCAGGATGGCTTTCTCAAAGTTGTACTTGTGATGGCCCTGGCTGGAGGAGAGCGCGCTGGACACACCGCCTCGCGAGCATGAGGGCTGCTGGAAGGAGCTGGTCCCGTGCTGGGCGATCAGCATCTTCAACTCCTGCAGGACAAGGGGGGGGGGGGGGGGGGAAAGTTGAAGTCTGATTATAACAAGTGGCTACAATAAAAAGGAGGCGGACGAGGACATCATTAGTGCAAAGGGCAGGCTACTTATCCCCCCCACTGCTGCTTCATGGGAAAGGTAATTTGGGGTCTTTTCAGTGATGGCGTGTGCGCAATTCAATACGTTGCATGCCCCAAAGGGATTACATTTTGCATGCAAGACAAACTGCAATGCGTTTCAGGCCCCTCGACAGCAAAGGCCAACATCGATTCTCCGCCTGAAAATTCCAATCAATTGGAAATTATGTCACAACTCAACACTGCTGTACCCAGCACGGGAAGGCGTGCGGCCCGCCATGTGAACCCCTCACCTGGATGTGCTTGCGCAGCTTCCCACACTCATCTGTCAGTACCTGGAGCTGCAGCCGGCACTGTGCAGACTCCAGCTCCGCCTTCTTGCGCATCATCTGTTCCTTCTCCAAGGAGCTACGAGATAAACACAGCTGCGGTGAAAAGGGGTGTGGGTGTGGTCACCAGGGTGTGTAACTTGAAGTACTTCATTACGGAAAAGGGGTGGGAGATGCGTGGAATCGCCTCCCAACAGACGTGGCAGGGGCCAATGCAGTAAGGGAAATCAAACATGCTTGGGACAGGCACAAGGTTACCCTAAATATGAGCGAAAGTCAAGGATCAAACAGGGTGCGAGGTTTTACAGCAGATATGGAAATGGGCAGACACAGTGGTTATCGGCCATTAAATTCTGTGTCTCACTTGATGTACGAGAAGCAATAAAGGGGACGGTTTTATAGAGGACTTGATATTTGTCCCCCAAAGCAGATCCATGCTGCTAAACTCAGCCCCGGAGTGTATATTGAGAGCTGCTCAGCTCTGCAGTTTCCTCCTACACGGACCCATGTTAATGCAGTAAAGAATACACCAAACAATAGATTCATTACAAATATTGGGAGTTGCAAATTGTCAACACTCAGACAAGTATCCCAATGTAGCGTGCGTTTAATAATAGAGGATTGGAGTGCAGCGCTGTTCCGGTGGGACCACTAGTCCAAGTGAGGAGGACTATTTCCCGGCAAAACTTTGGCAAAGAGTGCACGGTGCACCGTCACAGACCCTGGAGTAATATGCCAAGCGCCCCTGTAAATCTATGTCTCTCCAGTCCGGAGTGGGACTAGCATGGCTTACAGTGCTTCAGAAAGCCTCAGTGTGCCCGTTTTGCAGTTACAGGTGATGTCCCACATAAGGCCACAGTGAATTCACAGCCGTGGGGAGTACCTTTTTTATACTTTTGGGTTTTAAGGGATAAGGTTTTAGTACAATAAATCAGTGTTCCAATTGATAATAAAAGTATGTCGATTCATCACAAGCAAATAAGTCGTTTTCATGTGAAGAGTGAGCACATGTTTCTAAAGGAAACATTACCAAGGTATATTACAGTCATTGGCTTCCCTGGGATAGTGTCATCCTGGGCTATCAAGGGCCCCCTGAGGAAACCGATTGCAAGGGGCAAACAAACAGTAGCAGGGCATGAGCACGTATGTCTTTATGTATATAGAGCCATCCATGTACGTCGCACTTCTCTGCAGTAATGTTCGGGACAGAATAGAAGACATAATGGGAATAAGTGCTAGACAAAAGTAAACATTAGGACAAGCAGGCCCTGCCCCAGAGCTAGTAGGGATACGTTACAGAGACAGTAGGAGAGGTACATAGGCTAACACATGCACACATACCCTGACAGAGAGCACCGCCTCTACACATGCACACATACCCTGACAGAGAGCACCGCCTCTACACATGCACACATACCCTGACAGAGAGCACCGCCTCTACACATACACACATACCCTGACAGAGAGCACCGCCTCTACACATGCACACATACCCTGACAGAGAGCACCGCCTCTACACATGCACACATACCCTGACAGAGAGCACCGCCTCTACACATACACACATACCCTGACAGAGAGCACCGCCTCTACACATACACACATACCCTGACAGAGAGCACCGCCTCTACACATGCACACATACCCTGACAGAGAGCACCGCCTCTACACATACACACATACCCTGACAGAGAGCACCGCCTCTACACATACACACATACCCTGACAGAGAGCACCGCCTCTACACATACACACATACCCTGACAGAGAGCACCGCCTCTACACATACACACATACCCTGACAGAGAGCACCGCCTCTACACATGCACACATACCCTGACAGAGAGCACCGCCTCTACACATGCACACATACCCTGACACAGAGCACCGCCTCTACACATGCACACATACCCTGACAGAGAGCACCGCCTCTACACATACACACATACCCTGACAGAGAGCACCGCCTCTACACATACACACATACCCTGACAGAGAGCACCGCCTCTACACATGCACACATACCCTGACAGAGAGCACCGCCTCTACACATGCACACATACCCTGACAGAGAGCACCGCCTCTACACATACACACATACCCTGACACAGAGCACCGCCTCTACACATACACACATACCCTGACACAGAGCACCGCCTCTACACATGCACACATACCCTGACAGAGAGCACCGCCTCTACACATGCACACATACCCTGACAGAGAGCACCGCCTCTACACATGCACACATACCCTGACAGAGAGCACCGCCTCTACACATGCACACATACCCTGACAGAGAGCACCGCCTCTACACATGCACACATACCCTGACAGAGAGCACCGCCTCTACACATACACACATACCCTGACACAGAGCACCGCCTCTACACATACACACATACCCTGACACAGAGCACCGCCTCTACACATGCACACATACCCTGACAGAGAGCACCGCCTCTACACATGCACACATACCCTGACAGAGAGCACCGCCTCTACACATACACACATACCCTGACAGAGAGCACCGCCTCTACACATACCCTGACAGAGCACCGCCTCTACACATGCACACATACCCTGACAGAGAGCACCGCCTCTACACATGCACACATACCCTGACAGAGAGCACCGCCTCTACACATGCACACATACCCTGACAGAGAGCACCGCCTCTACACATACACACATACCCTGACAGAGAGCACCACCTCTACACATGCACACATACCCTGACAGAGAGCACCGCCTCTACACATGCACACATACCCTGACAGAGAGCACCGCCTCTACACATACACACATACCCTGACAGAGAGCACCGCCTCTACACATGCACACGCACCCTGACAGAGAGCACCGCCTCTACACATGCACACGCACCCTGACAGAGAGCACCGCCTCTACACATACACACATACCCTGACAGAGAGCACCGCCTCTACACATGCACACATACCCTGACACAGAGCACCGCCTCTACACATACACACATACCCTGACACAGAGCACCGCCTCTACACATGCACACACACCCTGACAGAGAGCACCGCCTCTACACATACACACATACCCTGACACAGAGCACCGCCTCTACACATACACACATACCCTGACACAGAGCACCGCCTCTACACATGCACACGCACCCTGACAGAGAGCACCGCCTCTACACATGCACACACACCCTGACAGAGAGCACCGCCTCTACACATGCACACATACCCTGACAGAGAGCACCGCCTCTACACATGCACACATACCCTGACAGAGAGCACCGCCTCTACACATGCACACATACCCTGACAGAGAGCACCGCCTCTACACATACACACATACCCTGACAGAGAGCACCGCCTCTACACATGCACACATACCCTGACAGAGAGCTCCGCCTCTACACATGCACACATACCCTGACAGAGAGCACCGCCTCTACACATACACACATACCCTGACAGAGAGCACCGCCTCTACACATGCACACATACCCTGACACAGAGCACCGCCTCTACACATGCACACATACCCTGACAGAGAGCACCGCCTCTACACATACACACATACCCTGACACAGAGCACCGCCTCTACACATGCACACATACCCTGACAGAGAGCACCGCCTCTACACATGCACACATACCCTGACAGAGAGCACCGCCTCTACACATGCACACATACCCTGACAGAGAGCACCGCCTCTACACATGCACACGCACCCTGACAGAGAGCACCGCCTCTACACATGCACACGCACCCTGACAGAGAGCACCGCCTCTACACATACACACATACCCTGACAGAGAGCACCGCCTCTACACATGCACACATACCCTGACAGAGAGCACCGCCTCGGATACATGCACACATACCCTGACAGAGAGCACCGCCTCTACACATGCACACATACCCTGACAGAGAGCACCGCCTCTACACATGCACACATACCCTGACAGAGAGCACCGCCTCTACACATGCACACATACCCTGACAGAGAGCACCGCCTCTACACATACACACATACCCTGACAGAGAGCACCGCCTCTACACATACACACATACCCTGACAGAGAGCACCGCCTCTACACATACCCTGTCAGAGAGCACTGCCTCTACACATGCACACATACCCTGACAGAGAGCACCGCCTCTACACATGCACACATACCCTGACAGAGAGCACCGCCTTTACACATGCACACGCGATTCTGACAGTATCCCAAGTATTTGCAAGTCTCCCAGTCATTCTGGGACACTTGCAGTAAGCGGTGTGGACCTTAAGGGCCCATCAGATATTTCCCTGGGTACGCAGTGGGACAGTCTAGGACGTTTCAGTCATCCTTCAAGTTCAAATGTTACTTATAGGAGTCCAGTGGGAAAATAAATGCCACTACTTGCCCTGGGTCCTGGGAAATGAATTTGTCACATACTCACTACTGCCCTGCAGCTTAAACGATTTTGCCAACGATGGCATTATAATTACATTACAATAACTACAACGTGTAGATTATAAACTTGCCTGAAGATACAAAGGTTCACATACAATACATGCACAAACTCCAAGTTATTTATAAATAAAAGGTCACTACCATTATTTCTTTCTGATCCTAGGAGACCATCCATTAAGACGCACCCAAGGAACAAACAATGCTCAATGAAGACGGCACCTAAAGGTGCAGTAGCACCCAGGATCAAAATGTACCATAGGCAGTGACATGTATAAGGAATTACATTCTAGGGGATTATCCCTTTCTTTATAGAAATTAGGCACCTATAAGTATTTGTATATATAATTTTTTCTTTTTAGAGTTTATTTGTAAACATGGTGAGCGTAAACCTGGGAGTAGCTATAGAAAAATCAAACCCCTCACTTGTGTGTGATACCAGTATCCGCTGAACAGGAGTTTTCCCAGACAATACCCCCCACACCCTTCTTTATTTGCCATCTCTGTGAAAAGTTGGGCTAGAGGTTGAGTAAACACTATTAACAAGCATCCCACTCACCCCACTTTCAGAGACCCCCATGAAAAGAACATTGACGCATTACTACATTTTCATAAGAGAATATATTCTGAAATAAAAATATTTTGCAAGAAAACATGGAAACAATCCGGGAACGTTTTGCCAATACGAGAGGCACAGTAATAAAATTAAAATGTAGTTACCTTTTCATGCGCTCCTGCTCACTGGTATCCAGCGCTTTCAACGTGCGAGCGTATAGCACCACGATATCAGAGCGCTTGGCTTTCTTATTGCACTGGAAGAAACATAGGCGCAGTCATTTCCACAGACAGCATGTTATTAGGAGTGGAGGCAGTGCATCCTCAGGAGTCTAGGCATCAACATGGGAAATGAATGTTTGACGCACTGCTCCGCTTTTAATAGCGGACCTGCCGCATAAGCAGGAACAGTTTCTTACGCCCAGTGCCCAATTTTGCATTTATGGCACATTTTCGTAACAAAAAATAAAAACCACACCACACATGGCCAAAACCATGGCTGTCTTCCCAACTCCCCCTACTGACATTCTCCAAGGTGCAAGTTAGGGCCGACCGTGCAAAATACTTTGATCAATAAATGCAAGGTGAAAAGGTTCTGGTTTTGCCCCCAAATTGCCGTGACACATTGACCGCTGAACGTTCATGGTAATGTTCTGGTTCTAATTGCACTTGGTTAATAAACACACAAGATACCCAGCAAGCTCTAAACCCCCCCAAAATTACCTGCAATATTTGGTCATGCCTTGTGGGGGCTTGCAGGCATAAAATGCTTTGGCCAAAGGGTTTAACTAAATGACACTTTTTCAAGAGATATATAGGTATTTCACTGTATATTTTTGTCACATTGGATGTAATTTGGGGCTTCTTTGTTTTTTTGTTATCTAATTGTACTTGCCAGGTTTTTAACCATGTAACTGAGCCTTAATCTTATTCTGCTATATTCTTCTAGAAGGGAACAAAGCTACCAGGCACCATCAAATCAGTGAAAACAACACTACGTTAAACAAAAAACATGAGCAGGCGTGATTTTCCTCAAGTTAATACCATATTCAGAAAAAACTTCTGGAAAACAAGTTATTAGAACAGTTGTTTCCAACCTTTTTTTTTGGTTTAGAAACCCTATGTGAAATTCTGTGGAACCCCAACCCTCTCTAATAGTGTGTCAGAGATTAGATGCATTGAAGGGAACCCCAACCCTCTCTAATAGCGCGTCTGATGCATTGTAAATTCTTCTGTATTTGGTACAATTTTAAAATTACAGGGAACCCTTTAGGAATGCCCGGAGAACCCAAGGGTTCCTAGGAACCGTGGTTGAAAAACACTATTAGAACACGGTGAACAGGAAGAATTTCTTCAAAGCGCCTATGTGGTCTAACAGCAAAAATACCTGCAAAATAAAGTCACATTAAGAGAACCATTTCAGAAAGCCCAAGGCTTCATGATACTCCTCCCTGACGACCTGGAAATATTAAGTATTTATACTTCTTTAATATTTATTGCTATTATATGTATACAATTATGGATTGGCGTTCTTTTTTTAAGTCTGTGTCAGCAAGGTTTTTTTTAGGTCATGTATGCAATCCGTTTAAGCGAGGCTATTCTTCTATTTTTCTGACTTTGGGATAAAAGGACTAACTTCTATATTCTTTAGTTAATTTAAGTTAAGACAACATTAAATACATTAACACGCTTGATTTAAGTCGTTTTTAAGATTGGGAACCATTGCACGGTGTCTGCAGCGGCCGATCTCAAACATCTCCCCTGAACCCCGAGCCAGAAGACGATTCAGACATCTCGGGAACATTTTCTGTAAACGCATTCCGCTTTTCTAACAACCGAGAGGGGTTCCTGGGGAGTGGTTTGAGTTTCCATAGACCACCGTCTACTTTCTGCACATTTCGGAACACTGCATTTGCAGATATGTTCCGGCGGTGCAAATTTAAATTGTTTTTAATTAGAAAGAGGAACTTTGTTGTCATTATATTATTTTAAAAAGGTCTGCGCTTCGCCTCACTTCACGGATTGTGTGCATCCTCAGCCACGCAAACCTTAACCCATCGGCTGCCGGAGGGGCTTGTTGCAATGCGTTGCTGACCCATTTTAAAAACCACATTGAAACATTTTAGATTTGGGTTTCTGATTCGGTGAAGCCCAACTTGATCACAAGTTTTATACGGCGTAAAGTTGAGTACACACTGGCAGTAGCAGCACCACGTATAACGTTTGTACTCTAACTTGTGTGCAAATACCAATTCTACCGACATTCCTCTAAGAGAGCCCACGTGGGACATCGTTGGGGTTTGCTAACCTGGGGGCACTTGCTGGCACCCCCCTTCAGCCACCGGTCAATGCAGGTGTAGCCAAAGAGATGGCCACAGCGCAGGGCGGAGAGGCGGTGCTGCCCAGCATTGGTCCAGGACTCGAAGCAAATAGCACAGGTGTCCCCTTCATCTTCGTCTTGTGGGGCTGCAGCGGATGGCGGCTTCACTGGTGTTCTCTGCAGGAGGACAACGTAAAGGGAGAGGACACAGGATAAACACGGATGTATGTGCGGGGACATCACAGTGCGTACAAAAACTAAAAAAGGGATTTCAGTCATCGCTGAAGAGCAAAGGAAGAGCTATAAATCCCTTGGTATCAAGCAGTGTGGCGCATTGGGCAATAGGTGACTTCTGTCTGTTACTAGGGCGGTGGTCATGGGAGGGCGTGGGGGGGAGAGAGAAGATGCAGGTCTCAGCTGTGAAAGTTGGTCACCGTTGACAGGAAAGAAAAGCCTTCTTGGTGGGTGAATAGCCCTCAGAGCCGAGGTTATGAAGGAAAGTACAGTAAAGGAATTCAAAAAGGTTTCCGGAGCACAAGGAAACAAAGACACTGGAAACTAGCAATACATGGCAGATATCAAGCAAGTCACAAGTGTTATAGTGAGTGGCGGAAAGGAGCAGACTAGGTGGGCAAGATGATCCTTGGCTTGCAGTGGGTGAAGCAGACCAAGTCTTATTCTAAATTGTCCAAAGCGGCCGTTCTCAGCAGAAAACCTCCTGCCACGGACTATATAAAAAGTTACCCGCTAAATGGGCTAGATATTGAAGTAGAGGTAAACAAAAAGTCAACAACTACATTTTTTGAGCACTGAGGGAAGAGGCAATTAAATGCTCTTTAATCATACGCAGTGAGTTTTTTGAAGTGAACCTTCTTTCGTGGCAGTGCCACCCACAAAAATCTCATAGGGAAAAAAAACTGAAAATGGTCACGAAAATATAAACGGAAGTGCGTGACTGCGCGTAACCGGAAGTGATGTCATTGTTGTTTGTTGGCTTCCTGCTGGGAGTTGTAGTTCGGGGGTGGATGCCAAGCATCCACAGGCAATCAGAAGGGAAGACACACACACACACACACACACAGTAATCAGGATTAGTCATATCAGGCTGAACTATCAACCCATTGGCGACCCATCCAACAACCAAAAAAAGGGTGTGTGTGTGTGCGCATTCTAAATGAAAGTTTTGTGTTTTGTCACAAATTGTTTTTTGGTTTTGATTGTAATTATACTCTTAAAAGTTTTTCATTCAATTTCTGTGACACAACAGAGAAGTTTCACTTAAAACGTGCGTGCTCGCCACACAATTATTTATTTTTTTGTAACTCTGAATTATAACTACATAGGTGCAGAACGATACCTCTTAATGTGCTGCTCTGTGGCTGTGTGACACTGAATATTGCCTTATCCAAAGGCACCCAGACTACAGCAAATTATTTAGTTTTTGTTTGTACAGGATCTTTTTGATATTTGACCTGGAGTCATTAAGCCGCCCAGCAGGGGCGCACGTTATGTTGGATTCTCTTTCACCCCATTGCAGAGTTCTCTTTACCTGTTTGGTTTGGGGCAGCTGCTGGATGGCGCCACTCTCACGAACAGCTAAGGGCTCCGAGCTCCTGGGGGTCTCGGTTCTGACCTCCACAGGGTTTGGAGGGGGCTCTGCAGGGGCTAAAAAATATTTAGAGTAAATTAACCTCTTTTTAGTTCAGTCCTCCGCTCAAATTTATTTAGGAGTGAAAGAGGGGGGAAGGGAGGCATAAAAATCATCCAGTTAAAATGTAACAGACAAGGAAGAATAAGTCATGTTTTCACACTGTTAATCAAAATGCAAGTACAACATTGCCCATCAATATGATGTAGGAGTTTCCTTAGGTTAGTGCACAGTGCCTGCTAATTAGGTAAAGTTGCCTGTAGATATTATGAGTGGCCGTGTGATAAATATATTTATGGAAAGCAAACAAATGTAATGGTAAGTGTCTGTGACTGACAAACAGGTGGTGTGTGTGTGTGTGTGTGTGTGTGTGTGTGTGTGTGTGTGTCTAAGGAACTTGTGCACTCACAATTTTTCCTTCATAATGCCAAGGGAATTTTACTTCTTGTTTTTGATAGTTTTAAATTGCTCTTAATCGCATATATGAATAAAGTATGTATGCTTTAAACCTATAAGCACAGTCACATGCTATGAGATGTGGGTCACTGTGTGGGAGAGAGGGAAAGTATATAATCACAGCTTGATGTATAAGCTTTATAGGTCAGACCGCTTGCTCGTATACAGCATGCTAAAGCAATTACTTGTATTAGATCAAGCCTTCAACGGTCTGCAACAGACTTGCACTCAACATTTATTCTGCAAAGATTTAGAAGGATGCCTCCTTCCTTTTAAAACGACAGTGTACAGCGATACTTTGCGAACAATAAAGCAGAAAAGGATGTTCCAATCCCTAAACTTCAACACAATCTTGGCAGCGCTAGTATTAAAGTTTGCATGCTATCATCCTGACTCACCTGGAGCAGCAAGTGGAGCAGCAAGTGGAGTAGCAAGTGGAGCAGCTCTTTCGTCAGTCTCCTCTTCATCCAGTTCGGTGGAGCTGCCTCCTTCCACCTCGCTCAGCTCCACCGTCTCATCCGAGCTGTCGCCTCCGTTTCCTTGAAAGATTCTCAGGGTTTCTGCCGGCAGACCGGCAGCGCCACCTCCTGGCGCTCTAGATGTTGCCAGCCCTTGGGTTCTGCTTGCTTGGAAGTAGTTAACTAGCCCTGTCCGGGAGCTGAGAACAGAACACAGGAAAAGGAGCACCCCTGATTATTTAGTAATCCTGCCACGTGTGCTTGGAGATGCCAAGATGCGACTAGGTCTGAAGGAGAAGCACGGAAAGATAGCATTCGCATGGACATTTAGTGGATCGACGTCCCAGCCCCATATCACGACCATTGATGGAGCAAGGTGCAGATAGAGGTTGATCCACTAAATAAACTCTTGCAGATGTACACGTGTGCGCTAGCTTTCCTGGCTTCTTACTTTGAGAGCAGAGAATACACAGAAAACAGGAGTCCATAAAAACATCAATCTACCCACACCCAAATATTTACCCCTTACCCAAAAACACAGGTGCCAGCCACTCTGGCAGCAAAGGGGTTCATTTTGTACAGTTTCCTAGCTATACGTGTATGTATAGCTTTATTTATATGACGCCCACAGCTGTACTTGGCACATTACATCCTCTGGCTATTTTTAAATGCTGAATATCAGAAGAACATATAGAAAAGGGAAAAAGGTAAGCCGTGCCTGAGAAATCTCATTATCCTGATGACCAAGGCCATGACAGTGGAGTAGAGATTGGGCGCATCCCAGTACTGGAGAAGAGATCAGGTGCATTTGAATGAATTTGCCTACAATATTCTTCAGCACGGGGTGGGGGGAAGAGGGGGTGAGAGTAGCAGCTTCTTTGCCCCTAAAACGGAGATTATACTGAGCGCGATGGTGCTCGCGACAAGCACAAATGGCATAATCTCTATGCGGCTGCCCCTAGTGTGCGTGCGGAGTGCGATGGCACGAGCGTGTTTTGAAAAGTAAAGAAGGATCCACGGAAGCGGATACATGGCACCTCAAACTTTGGGTAACCCCCAGTTCCCCATCGATTATCAGTTGTGTCCACTGGGTAAGAATACTTGCCCAATGCGCCCAAACTGTCTGCGGGGTCAGGCTCACTCCGGCAGCCAATAGAATGTTGCAACATTATCAGGGGAGGACGTTGCAACGGTCTATACGAGAACCTGCACCCCAACATTTGTAGATGTGTCTTACACCGACACGTAAAAACATAAATATCTAAGAAACCAGGGTAGGGGTTCCCCAGTTCAGTAAAAATAATAATTGAAATGATTTTAGAGGGGGAGAAGTTGAGAAGGGTCAGTGCAGCCTCAATGCTGCATAGATAAAAGGAGAAACAGTGTTTAGCAAAGATGAGATGTGTGTGCAAGGAGACTTGTAATTAGAGAGGTAATAAGAACGAGATTGTATTAGGGGATCAGCAAGAGGTAGGATGGACTGGCTCTCCCTGGTTACCTTGTACCAGTTGTGCGTTGGGATCCTCCACCTCTTTGCTGCCGCCTGGCGTTTCTCCTCTGTGTCCGCGGTTGATGTGCTGCTGTGCGCTGATCTGCAGCCTGTCTCAGCTGCTCCAAAGCCCCCCGGAGCCTTCGGAGGGCGTGGGCTGTGGTTGGAGCCTGGGCAGGGGGGTCCTCTGCCGAGTCCAGTACGATCACCTCGTTCTCCTGCTCTGCAGGTTCCTGGAAAAGATCCCCAGTGTCCCCCAAGTCAATGAGGGGTCCAGGCAAGAGAAGTAACGGTCCACTGCCAGGAAGCTGCTCTGATATGATCACTTCCACAGTGTCATCCACGGCACTCCGCAGGTTAGGCATGTCCACTTCCATCTCTTCCTGCGCCATGTCCAAGGCTAGGACACAAAATAGAGAGTGCCATCATTACTAAATCAGTACTATTCTGTAAGACAACTTACTGCCCATTCAAGTGGTCCACAAGAAGGTTCACAATCTCTGCTGTTGTAAACAATACCGTTGCCATAATAGCTCTATTGGAGTTATTCATTAGTGTGATGGTGCTGATCGTGAAACTAATGCACAGCACAACACTCCCATTGACTGATACGAGTTTCCGTGCAAAAGTGACCCAAAACGGCACCATCACAGTTATATGAATAACCTACATTCCTATGCCCATCATATGAAACCGTCTAAAGTGTGTCTGTATCCCAGCTCCTATAATACAGAGGACTGCTGGGCATTAACTTAAAATATATTAATATAGTTGTGGGAATTGTTTTTATCGTAAGAATATTCACTGCAATCTGTTATTAAAAAAAAAAAAAGCCATCATTAACAGTTTTAACTAATCTGAAAACATTTTTCCATAATAAAATGTTAAACTAAATTAAATATTTTTAGCATGCCTAACAAGTTAAAGGTGTTTTTAAATTATTAATTATTTTTATTTCTTTTAATAAAAAACCCATCATGAGGAAGGGGACAAAGATTTGAATATCAATTTATTATCACGATATTACCATCATATTGGTATATTGCCCAGTACAGCAGAACCATCCATTCCTACAGGATACACTACACACACTCCATTGCACCCCAGAAAGTGTCACATTTTGGGGGGGCAGGGATATAGATATATTCTTAATTGGATACCAAGGAGTTCTCAACAGTCAAGAATACATTCCCGGTAGCCACAATATCATGGCCGGAGACAGCCAATAGAAAGCTGTGACGCCATTAAAAGACTATGTTGCAACTTTCTGCTGGTGACCCCCGTCGATATATTTCACGTGTGTTAAAACATGGAGACAAAAACCTCCAAATATCTCGTTAACATGGGACTCCCCGGAGGTAGGAGAATCCGCATTAGCTTTGGTTACATCACACACACACACACACACAATAACAGGGAAGTCGGGAGAAGAGTTACATGACATACACAACGTATATCAAACTTGGCATGAATGCTTTCACGTTTCCTTTGTTTTACACATCAATCAGGTCCCCAGACTTATCCTCATGTTAACATACGCTTCTGCATAGAATGAAATATGACGTTACTGGCACACCATGCAGCTTTTATATAGTCTACTTGTCACCAAAACACCAGTGGACACAAAGGGAGTTGGCCTGGAACCCTCTGATATACACCCGCATACAACAGACGTCATTTCCCATATACACTTAAGTGGGAGATCACAAGCCGTCAATACCCAACAACCCTATACCATCTATTTATTATGCCGTGAAGTGGTCTTGTCCAGGTTGGAGAAGATTTCAGTCCCATTCATTTGACTGGAGATGAGAAAGGCTTCACGGCATATTCAATAGGAGCCTGTGGGTGATATTGCAATGTCATAGATAAAACAGGGCATGTCAATAATAAAATAAAAAACACACCACTGCCATTTCATTTATACTCTTATTATATTAATCCCCCCCAATGCTACATTTGTATGTACTGTATATCTTTATTTGTACAGCTCCATCCATGTACACAGCGCTTCACAATAAACAATGTGAATACGCGTTTCAAGCACAAAAGTAAAACAGTAAGAAAAGAAGCTCCTGCCCCATGGAGCTTACAATCTAAGTGCTGTATACTCCACTTACGAGTGTTGATCAAAGGAATTTTTGAGCACGATGTCCAAATGAGTGATGCATGCATAATTACAGTACTAAATTATCTTACACACACACTGTCACCAGGGTTGCCACCTCTCTGGGTTTGACCCGGAAACTCCGGGATTCGGGCACTTACCTCCGAGCTGCGGGTTTAGCCTGTCAATCTCCGGGTGGCAGCGTGGTGCGGTGGCGTCTCCGGCATTCTCCTGCAGTGAACGTAGCTGCAAGGCATCAAATGATGCCGGCTTGTCACGACAATAGGACGCTACGTGACTTATGTCAAGACGCAACGCGGCACCACGGTAATGTGACATTATGACGACATGTAGCATCCAGTTGTCATGGCTACACGGCGTCATTTCACAGCTATGTTCACTGCAATTGGAGGGGGAATTGCAGCAGGATGACGTGAGACGCCGACGCACCAAGTAAGGGATTTTTTATTTTCTCCGGGTGGGCCTTCAGTAGAAGGTGGTCCCAATGTAATGAGTCTCACTCACTGCATGCAGTCCCACACATTTATACCAAGAACCACAGACTCCAAGGGGATCGGTATTGTTGAGGCCAGAGCATTGCATGGTGTGTACATGAGGTCTGAGCATTGCATGGTGTGTACATGAGGTCTGAGCATTGCATGGTGTGTACATGAGGTCTGAGCATTGCATGGTGTGTACATGAGGTCTGAGCATTGCATGGTGTGTACATGAGGTCTGAGCATTGCATGGTGTGTACACGAGGCAGTAAGTGCAGCTCTGCGCGATAACAGACCCTCCTCCTCGTACAACTGCAAAGGAAAACCCAATACACAACACGTGTCTCCCCCGCAACAACAGAATGGTACGCTCCGTGACCGGCCGACCAGGCAGGAAACAGAGGAAGGGCGGGCTCATCTCATGAAAGAGGGGAACCACAACAATCCCCCCCACATCCCCCCATAAATACTGATGGGACAGTCCAACCTAAGCAAACTAACTGGCAGAGCTAGACTACAGAGGCAGCATAAAGGGGGAGGGGTCAAAAACAAAGCGGAAGCTCCACACAGAAGAACGTAAAATACAAGCGATCTGAATAAAAACCCCACCCCCCCGAAGTTCTATTGGGGCACAAGGCGCTAGGCCGCTACTAACCGTGTTACTACCGAGGGAGCAGAGTCCGAGTAACCGGCGCCAACAGTCCCCTGAAAGAGGCTCAATCTCCCCGCCAACCGGGACAGCCCCGCCTTCTAACCCCGGCCCGCGCTCATTGGTCAGATCTGTAGCCTGCTAACCCCGGCCCGCGCTCATTGGTCAGATCTGTAGCCTGCTAACCCCGGCCCGCGCTCATTGGTCAGATCTGTAGCCTGCTAACCCCGGCCCGCGCTCATTGATCAGATCTGTAGCCTGCTAAACCCGGCCCGCGCTCATTGGTCAGATCGGTAGGTGAAAACCTGTCTCTATGGAAACGTAGACACCCGCCCCGCCGAAGCTACATTTACTGCCGGCAGTGAGGACAGGGGCTGCTATTGGCTGCCGTGAGGTGTCACTCACTGTGAGCACCGCCCCCAAACAACTTTCCTTCCGGTTGTTCTTAGGCTGCGCTTGTGTCAACGCTGGGGACTGCGACATGGCGTCACAATAAATGCATTGCCACCATCGCGTGCGCTTATAAGGCTGCGCTTATACAGCCGGTGACGGCAACGCAACCAATGATGTCACCCGTCGCTATCGCGACAAGTTGTATTTTGAAGTTTAGGCGACGTCGCTGGATTGCGTCATAAAAGGGGAGGGCAGAGGCACAGAGAAGCTCCCGATTGGCCGCAAGGGGAGACCGTCGCCGAAAAAAATCAAATATCAGTGACTTACCAGATTTCTGGTAGCGCTGTCACTCTGTCGCGTGCACTATAAGCAACGGAGAAGTCACGTCGCCGGCACTATAAGCGCAGCCTAATAAGCGCGGCGGCTTGGTCGCGATCGCTGGAAGTCATTCCAATTTGATTTTTTCAGCGACCGCAGCCTGACGTCGCGTCGCCAGCACTATAAGGCTTGGTCCCTGCTGGCTACTGCGGGGACAAGAGCCGCCCCTCAAAGGGGCGGGGCCCGCTGCGAGGGGCGGCCGCCGTGCTGTGCGTTTTCCTGCAGACAGGAAAATTGTGATTAGTAGCCAGGAGCGATTCCTGGATACATGTAGGCAAATGGTTCTGGCAATACCTCCACTTAAATGCTTTCGAGACTCACCACTAGGGGTTCCCTGCTTCAACACAGACCACAAAGGTAAAAGGGGCATAGGGATGGGAGGTGTCCCTGAAACAGTCAAGGGGTCCCCAGGGTAATGGGGATGCCCAGTAAATGCCCAGGTCACCCAGAACCTATATAGGGGTTCCTGGGTTGGTTCCCTGCTTCAGCACAGCCAGAAAGGTAAAATGGGCATAGGGATGGGAGGTGTCCCTGAAACAGTCAAGGGGTCCCTAAGTTAATGGGGATACCCAGTAAATGCCCAGGTCACCCAGGACCGGTATAGGGGTTCTGAGGTGCTCCAACCATACATATAAGGTTGTGAGGGGATTCTTAGAATCCATACTAAGTCTATGCAATAGTGTGTGTGGAATATGGCGTGGGGAAAATAAAGTGCAACTTTTCATTCTATTTCCAATACCAGAAAGACTTAGGTTTTTAAAGTGTATATTTTATTAACAAAGTGTGGTAAGTTCATATATGCTTTGTGCACAGTAAAATGAGGCACAGAGTGAAAAGTATCCCTGTAGTGGAGGGAATCCCTAGGTTAAGGGTGGTACCTCAGTTATTCAGCCTGGGCATATGTTTAAGATGCCAGCTAGTCTGCATAGAATCCATAGGATGAAAGAGGAGACGGGATGTTGAGAGGTGTCGGGGTGCTAAGTGGACAGGGCAGAGTACTTGGTCTGGAGAACGGGGACCCTTTGGTCTGCTAGACTAAGGCTTTGGTCCCGCTGCGTCTGGCGTCGCGCGCGGCCGCGTGCGCGTTACCATCCCCTCGTATCCTCCCGATCAGGTCTCAGTCCCTCCTCCGTGCACGGCTCACTACACGCTGTGACCGTCAGCCGCCAGGGGATGCAAGAGAATTGAGATCCCGAGCGGTGATGCGTCACGTGGTGCGGCTGTGAGCCAATCAGAGCTGGGTCTGGAGCTGTCAGCTTCGTGGGGGGCGGGGAAGTGTGTGTGTATGGATGTGTGTGTGTATGGATGTATATATATATTGTGTTGTGTGTTTACAGCCCCTCTCTACGTCTCTCATTTATTTAAACTTTTTGCTGCCCGGGTACCCCCGATCCCCGCGGCTGCTGCCCGCTCGGGCCGGGAAGTGGGAGCAGTGTCAGTAAGTTGTTTGGGCTCCCCCCCCTCTGCCTCCGATCCTTGTGGCTGCTGCCCAGGCCGGAGGTAAGTGGGGGGGTGATGGGGGGTGGATAAGCGGGAGCGTGGCTGACCCCATTCTTGCCCGCTCTGGGCAGATTGAGTGTGGGGGGGAAACTGGGGAGAGACTGGCGCGCACGGGGAGAGGCTGGCATTGGTGGTTCAGTGGGTGGCGCGGGGAGGTGTCCCCCAGCCCCCGATCCCCCCGGGGGAGCTGTGAAGGGGCCAGATGGGGGCGCGCGGGGTTCCCGCATGGCGCCGCCTCCCCCTCCTGCCCCCGGTTCCTCGTTGGTTGAAGGAGAGGGGTGGGAGGGTTTGCCAACACGTTTCCTCCCCCCAACCCCACGTCATAGCCGCGCCCCCTCCCGACCCGCTTTGGCCACGCCCCCCCCGCGCCAAGAAAAGTCAGCTGCAGACCGCAGATCGCGGTGCAGTGACTTTCACCCGCCGCCTGTTTGCAATGCGGGTGCGCTGTCTGGGGCAGTGGGGCCGTAGCTTTAGTCGCTCCTGCCCAGCGGGAGGCAATGGACTGGCTAAGGAAAAGATGGCGATCGTAGGCACTTTTCCTATTGGAACATATGTCCCACCCACGGGCCGTCCCGAGCCAGCTCAACACGCCCCCTGCCTCAGACATCATCAGCCAGATGAGTCCTGATCTGATTGGCTAGTTAGCAAACTCCCACGCCCGGATTGGCTGCAGGGATGTGTGAATGAAATTCGGAAGTATTATAAACCCCTGAGCCAATCAGTTTTTTAGATTCTGAGCACCAAGTCCGGTGAGTTCAATTCCAGATCTGGAGAGAAGGGAGTGGTGGCGTCTGGAATTGCACGCCGATTTCAGTTCCAGGACATAGGAAAGTGTCGTTTTCATACCCCAGTTCCCAAGTAAGTGTGTCTTTTCTTATGTAGTCTGTATAAGATGGGTGCCCAATGCTACATCAAATTGACAAAACATATATGGTAATGAGTATAAAGTTTAAATACTTGAATAATAATAGTAATTACTTGTTTTTTTAGTTAAACCCTTTGGCCAAAGCGTCGTAAGCCTTGATGTTGGTATGCAGGCTTACGACGCTTTGGCCAAAGGGTTTAACTAAAAAAACAAGTAATTACTATTATTATTCAAGTATTTAAACTTTATACTCATTACCATATATGTTTTGTCAATTTGATGTAGCATTGGGCACCCCTGTCTTCTGTTGTATACATTTCCACGCTCAGTAGCACTCATTTTGGCATAAATATATATTCATGATGTGGATGTAGGAGTTTGAGCTATCTGGGAATATGTGTGTTAATCTTATGTAGTCTGTGTAACATTGTACGTTTGCCTTTTCCTGTGAATAAATGTACAATTTATTTAATTAACTTGTTTTGCTCTCCCGTGACACCCGTCCATTCAGACATCTCCTCCAATTCAGGCTCGGCGGAGGCGGCGAGCCCGAGGACTGTGACATCAGGATGCAGGGAAATCTGCCATCCCCAAATTCTGCCACCCGAGGCCTGGGTTAATGCTAATGGCAAATCCACTACTTTGTACATAAATATGTGGCATGTCTTAATGAAACCCCAAATAAAAAGTACGAGTAGATATTATATTTTCCTTTTACCATTATCCTATCTTACCACTTATCAAATGCAGTTCATCAGTTCCAGAAATTGCTCACTAATGAAGCAACAACAGAGCGACTTTGTTCATACACATGGATATACTAAGATTTTTTTTCCATCTAAATCAAGAAAAACTTGAAGGACAATTTTGACACGTCACATGCATAGTTTATTATTACATATCATTTACATATATGTGCCCCACACAACATCGTAACTACTCTTTTAACTCCACCTTCTAGCATCATCTCTTTATTTGTGAAAAAGAAGTTGGCTCACACAGCAATTGGTTTTATACATTGGCACAGACTCACTAAATTGTCATTCTTACTTGTGTTTGAAGACAAAATCAGTGCAACGGTTTACACGTAGCCCTTAATCGTCTATAACCACAAATAAAACGTATGGCACATATTCTCGTATCTGCTTGTAAACATTTTGGCTCAAACATCAAATGACGTCCAGGGAACTATGGAATCCAATATGTAACCATATGAGCATCCAATGGACGTCTTCAACCCATTCGCTGCCTGCTGCAGCTGGTAGAGAGTCATCCCTTTACTGTAACTGCAATGGGAACTTCTTTAAGTGACAAGAAACTGGGTCCCGTCCCCTAGGACTTTGACGAATACCGGGAGCATAATGCCAGAACTTGGAGGTATACAAAGGCAATTCCACGCCATTGCTGTGCTGCATTGCTCAGCTCACTCATGGGAACTAGTGGTTAAGGCAGCGCTGCGCAATCTTTCCTGCTCGCGCCCCCCAGTTTGCGCACCGCTGGGTTAAGGTATAGTGGTACTAAGGGAGTGGTACTAGGGGACCAATCTTCTCGTCACTCCCACAGTACAAATACTTTTTTGTTGTTTACAAAAACCATACATTTCCACTTTATTTTTTAAGGGAAGAGGATTTCTTAGTACACATCTCCCCCCTCCTTACTTTTCAAGTATAAATATAGCTTACATCCTATTAAAATAGAAAGCCCGAAGAGCTCCGTCCTGAGATTTAATAAATGTGGATCATTTTTGTAATCTGGTCCAGTACCATGGTTATTTGTTTCTAAACCACGTTGTCAACTGGTGGTAAAATAATATATTGAGACACAATGAACAAGAGAATGCTGTGTAGTATGAAATATGTAGAAGGAAAATGATCACTACATATGTTTGTAATATCTTTAAAGGCAGCAGCTACATGTAACACTCTCCTCGGGACACCCCAGCCTTACCATGTTTTGGGACGATCAAACCAATCACACAAGGTAACCCCTAACAAGATAAATACATACATGTGTTCTTGGTAATTAACGGACTGTTTCCATAACTTGGTCTGGCTGGGAGAGGGTTGAGAAACCCTGGTTTTGCAATGACAAGCTTTTGGGAGCTAAGTATATGTATTGAATGTTCTTGTACCTGCATCAGACACCACCACATGTAAGACTAGATAATTCCTTTTTATTTTTTTATTTTTATGTATTTGTGTGTTCAAAAAAATAAATAAAAAAAAAGCTCAATACATGCTCATCACCTGCGACCGAATGAGGAGAGAATGTTCCATCCTGATGGATGGTCAATCAAGAAAAAGTAATATTTTAGTGTTACTTATCTCATTCTGGGCTCCTTACAGTATATTTAAGTATATTTAAGAAGCGCTGTCCTGGTCTCTGAAAGTAGCGACCGGGGTTACTGAGTTTTTTGTTTATACTTTGGGGGATTTCGATATATCCATTTGGGGATAGGGATACAAAATAATAAACTGGCAACGCAAACGTTGTTATTTCCCGGCTTCTGCGCCAAATATGAGTAACTAATAACCAAAAGGAGGTAAAAGGTTTCTTACATAATAATAGTTTTTTCTTGGGCTAAGGCCATACAACCTTCGCCCCCGCGCGGAAGCCTGCGAAGGCTGTGATGTCACCCGCGTGAAGCGGGTGCGTTTTCCGTCCATGGTGTACTCGCGTCACAGAGCTGGTTCGACCTCATTGGGTGATTTGTCGCGCCCAAAAAAAATCAGTTTGAACTGATTTCTTGCGCAACGCGCCCCTCCTGCTTGCGCCCACGCACATCCGCGCTGTCTATGGGCGCGATCAACGCCTTTATGCAACGCGATCGCGCCCCACGCGGACACCTCAGCGCAGTCTGCAGCATTATGGACCTGCCCTTATTTAGCACTGGTACAGTATCTTCTCTCCTTACCTCTCTCTCCTTAACATAATTATCACTAACGGCCATCATAGTTAATGCGCTGCTCTTTCTGGCTAAAACCAGAACTTAATATTACGCTATTGGACTGTGAAGATCCACGATAAGTAAGGCGCTGGTTAACGTCACGAAGCTTACAGTATGTGGATCTGGCCCCAAGAATTCATTCTTATGCGGCTGAACGTTCCATTTATTGCTTCGTGTATTTCAATATTTTCTGATTTCGAGGATTCACAGAGCGGTCCTTACTTCTGGGGTGATAATATGGCAGCGGGCATTATTCTCAGGATACGGTCATATTACAAATGGAAACATCCTGGAATCAACAGAATCTGAAACCCCGAAACTAGAGATTCTAAAGTTTTTTGGAGCAATTTTGCTGTTGAAATAACAGAGATACTGCAATTAGCTTCAAATACTGTACTATTGGGACTAGGTCTCAACTGAGACTTTTTTTGGCTCGGGCTGGTTCCGATGAGATATCAGCAGATCCACAATAACTGTAAGAGAACAAGAAAAATTGCATTTAGTGAAACACTCAAGTCACTGCCATCCCACGGGCAGTACAAAGGACTCGGGGCATCCCTTAAGGTTGGAGGAAAGGAGATTTCACCAGCAACAAAGGAAAGGGTTCTTTACAGTAAGGGCAGTTACAGTGTGGGATTCATTACCCATGGAGACTGTGATGGCAGATACAATAGAGATGTTCAAAAAAAGTAGGACCACTTTTTAGAAAGGAAAGGTATACAGGGATATCCCAAATAAGTAAACATGGGAAGGATGTTGATCCAGGGAATGATCTGATTGCAAATATTTGGAGTCGGGAAGGAATTTATTTTTCCCCTTATGAGATATCATTAGATGATATGTCACTGGGGTTTTGTGTTTGCCTTCCTCTGGATCAATATACTGTAAGTACGGATATAGGATAAAGTATCTGTCGTCTAAATTTAGCATAGGTTGATGCTAAATGGATGTATATCTTTTTTTCAACCTCATCTACTATGTAACTATGTAACTATGTAACTATGTAAGTCTGTTTACTAGCCAAACTGAACACATAGAAAGGGAATTTACTGCAATTTCCTTCAAAAATGAGGATACAGTAAACGGTTATGGTGAAAAGGGCTATATTTACTAAGCGGTGCTACTTCACAAGCCACCCGTCAGCCCCGGAAGACACCTCACAGCAGTGGTTCCCAACTCCAGTCCTCAAGACAGGTCAGGTTTTAAGGATATGTCTGCTTCAGCACAGGTGGTGCAACCAAACTGAGTCACTGATTGAGCCACCTGTGCTGGAGTCGGGATAGCCTGGAACCCTGACCTGTTGGGGTTCTTGATGGTTGGCATTGGGAACCCCGGCTTTGCAGCGTTTTTGAGTGAATGGGCCACAATGTGTCTTCTGGATTCGGAAGGTGTTTTATGCAGGCGCTAGAGATGGGAGATCTCTTGGGGTGCATTTGGATCCGCTTTGGGTCGGCCAGTTCATTTGGTCCACGGTTCAGTCTCAAAAAGGCAAAGCCGCCGTTTCCTTTTATTTTAGAGAGCAATTTGAAATCCGTGGTCGGATTGTTACAAATCTGGACACGGATAAATCTGCGGGGCGGCGTCTCGCTCCCTCCGTGGATTAATCAGTGTGTGGATTTGTAACAATCTGGCCACAGATTCTTGAATCCGTGGATCCTATTCTTCCAAAAACAATCCGGATTGTATCCAATAGCAGATATGGATTGATCCGCACAGATGTTCACCCATCTCCGAGTAGTACTGGCTACCAAACATGGTCCAAAATGGGATACTTTGGCAGGCTAATGAGAAAAACATTTTCTTATGAGGAAGATGCCATAAGACTCAATGGCTACAACTAATTTATTGTAGATTGGTGATCCTAGTAAAGTCTAAGAAGACAAATCATTTTCTAAGGCGGGGGCTCCTGTGACCGTCTCGTCAGCAAATCATTATTTCACTAGTTCAGTTTTTTTTATTCATATTTCATCTATAATGTAAAGGTTTCACTTGGTAAATTAATTCTATATTCAGTGATGCGGCAGCTTTAATATCCACATGGCCTATCGCAGAGCATTTAAATAACAATGTTATATGTAAACCCAGAAATAGCTCAGCCACGGTGGGATTAAGAATGTAGAGTTTGGGATTAGGATTAATATAGGGCATTGGATTAACAATATAGGGACAGCCCTTCCCCACTATCAGCTGATATGCCCCCTCTCTCCATCCCCCTTGATTCTCCATACCTCCAGCAGAGGGGCGTTCAGTAGGGTCCACGGCCCGGCTCCTCTTGATGAGGTCACTCAGGATAGGGGGGCAGTCTGCAGGGAGGCCAGTGTCCACCTCTACACACACCCTCTTGTATATGTCATCCGGCTTCAACTCAGAGAGAGACTGGCCTATAGGTACATAAACACATTCATTATACAGAGCTTTAGTCTGCTCTACCCAATCAAATGAGCAGTCACATCCATTATAATGTTTAACATTTATTTATAAAGCCAACGTGTGTGTATACATACATGTATCATCCGTAATATATATATATTTAAAGTTTCTTGGGTGACTGGGAGGGGGGGGCGTGTTAGCTGGGTGGGTAACTCCTTTCCACCCCATTATTATGTCAACTACATGGCTAAGGCTGGGCAAACTTGCTCATACTACTTAATGTGTTTGTTTCATCCGATGTTTAACACTGATAGGTATATACCGGTAAGGAGAGCCAGGGAGAGAAAGGGGAAAGGGAGAGGGGGGGAGGATAGAGGAGAGGGGGGTTAAGGGAGATGATGGGGGCGGAAGAGAGAGATGGGGGGGGAGAGGGAGAGAGGGGGGGGAAGAAAAGCATGGGAGAAAGAGAGGAGGGGCAGTGGGAGAGAGAAAAGGAGGGGGAGGGAGACCATTTACTGGGAAGGTCCAGATGCCTGAGTGAGTGATCTAAGGCCGGGGCCATACAGAGTTCAGCAGAGCGGAGGCGCGCTGACGCTGAGGCTCGCCTGCTGAAGTCAGCGTGATTCCATGGACTTGCAGACGAGCCAGCGTGCGCGAAGGGAGCCGGAGGCGGGGCAGTGACGTCGCTGGGCCAATCGCCCGCGACGCACTGACGCCTAAGGCTGCGTCCATAGAAGGACAAGCAGCGCTGAGCCGTGCGGACGCTCCGCGCTGAGCCCCTGCATCCTCAATGAGGATGCCTTGAGAGGGGGCTCACGCAAGCGTCCGCAGGCGTGCTGAGGCTTTGGAGTTTTCAGCCGACAGCCAAGCTGTTTTTCAGCGCGCTGTCGGCTGAAAACATCCAATCAGCCTGAAGCAGCGTCAACATCACGGCGCCGTGACGTCGACGTCAGTGCGTTGCGGGCGATTGGGGCAGCGACGTCACTGCCCCGCCTCCAACCACCTCCCCCCGGCTCCCTTCGCGCACGCTGCTGAACCCTGTATGGCGCCGGCCTTAGTTGTATCAAGAACAGGCTGTTGTAATTGAGCATGTGATGTAAGCAAAGCAATGCATTTTGGCCTCTGGCAGTGAAGGAATTAAAATAAAATATTTTCGTGACAAATGCTTGTTTATGATAAATAAACCACTGTGGGACTGCAGCAAACGTTAAATCTTTCCCAGCATCCTTTAGGAATTGTAGCTAAGCTCCGTCTTTGCACAGTGTGGAGAACTGGGGTTAGCCCAGGACCCTGCAGGGAGTAGGACTTGCCTTGTAATGGTGTTATTCCGCTAGCAATCTCCCAAAACACAATTCCCAGACTGAAAGCACAAAGACAGACAAAGGAATTCGTTACATAAGCAACATGTTAAAAGGAACGTTGCATATTTAGTGGGTAATTGCTTCTAACCTGCTCAGAAAATGAACATGATGAACTGCACAGCGATACTGTATGAACTTATACAGGGGGTATGTTTATTTCCAGAGAGGTAGAAGCTTCCCAGCCACTACTCACCTCACCCGTCTAATTGAAATACAGGTATGTGACGGAGTGAAGAAGTTAACACCCTCACTCTTCCAGGCCCAGGAAGACCACAGCCTAGTTTTCAGGTCTGATAAAGCGGAGTTTAAATGGCGCTGTTTAGTGTTCCAGAACCAGCAGGGAAGCAGGTTCCCACAGGGTCTGTCTGGGAATAGCTGGGACTCACACCCAGTTCCAGAACCAGCAGAGAAGCAGGTTCCCACAGGGTCTGTCTGGGAATAGCTGGGATTCACACCCAGTTCCAGAACCAGCAGGGAAGCAGGTTCCCACAGGGTCTGTCTGGGAATAGCTGGGACTCACACCCAGTTCCAGAACCAGCAGGGAAGCAGGTTCCCACAGGGTCTGTCTGGGAATAGCTGGGACTCACACCCAGTTCCAGAACCAGCAGGGAAGCAGGTTCCCACAGGGTCTGTCTGGGAATAGCTGGGACTCACACCCAGTTCCAGAACCAGCAGAGAAGCAGGTTCCCACAGGGTCTGTCTGGGAATAGCTGGGATTCACACCCAGTTCCAGAACCAGCAGGGAAGCAGGTTCCCACAGGGTCTGTCTGGGAATAGCTATGACTCACACCCAGTTCCAGAACCAGCAGGGAAGCAGGTTCCCACAGGGTCTGTCTGGGAATAGCTGTGACTCACACCCAGTTCCAGAACCAGCAGGGAAGCAGGTTCCCACAGGGTCTGTCTGGGAATAGCTGGGACTCACACCCAGTTCCAGAACCAGCAGGGAAGCAGGTTCCCACAGGGTCTGTCTGGAAATAGCTGTGACTCACACCCAGTTCCAGAACCAGCAGGGAAGCAGGTTCCCACAGGGTCTGTCTGGGAATAGCTGGGACTCACACCCAGTTCCAGAACCAGCAGGGAAGCAGGTTCCCACAGGGTCTGTCTGGGAATAGCTGGGACTCACACCCAGTTCCAGAACCAGCAGGGAAGCAGGTTCCCACAGGGTCTGTCTGGGAATAGCTGGGACTCACACCCAGTTCGAGAACCAGCAGGGAAGCAGGTTCCCACAGGGTCTGTCTGGGAATAGCTGGGACTCACACCCAGTTCCAGAACCAGCAGGGAAGCAGGTTCCCACAGGGTCTGTCTGGGAATAGCTGGGACTCACACCCAGTTCCAGAACCAGCAGGGAAGCAGGTTCCCACAGGGTCTGTCTGAGAATAGCTGGGACTCACACCCAGTTCCAGAACCAGCAGGGAAGCAGGTTCCCACAGGGTCTGTCTGGGAATAGCTGTGACTCACACCCAGTTCCAGAACCAGCAGGGAAGCAGGTTCCCACAGGGTCTGTCTGGGAATAGCTGTGACTCACACCCAGTTCCAGAACCAGCAGGGAAGCAGGTTCCCACAGGGTCTGTCTGGGAATAGCTGTGACTCACACCCAGTTCCAGAACCAGCAGAGAAGCAGGTTCCCACAGGGTCTGTCTGGGAATAGCTGGGACTCACACCCAGTTCCAGAACCAGCAGGGAAGCAGGTTCCCACAGGGTCTGTCTGGGAATAGCTGGGACTCACACCCAGTTCCAGAACCAGCAGGGAAGCAGGTTCCCACAGGGTCTGTCTGGGAATAGCTGGGACTCACACCCAGTTCCAGAACCAGCAGGGAAGCAGGTTCCCACAGGGTCTGTCTGGGAATAGCTGGGACTCACACCCAGTTCCAGAACCAGCAGGGAAGCAGGTTCCCACAGGGTCTGTCTGAGAATAGCTGGGACTCACACCCAGTTCCAGAACCAGCAGGGAAGCAGGTTCCCACAGGGTCTGTCTGGGAATAGCTGGGACTCACACCCAGTTCCAGAACCAGCAGGGAAGCAGGTTCCCACAGGGTCTGTCTGGGAATAGCTGTGACTCACACCCAGTTCCAGAACCAGCAGGGAAGCAGGTTCCCACAGGGTCTGTCTGGGAATAGCTGTGACTCACACCCAGTTCCAGAACCAGCAGGGAAGCAGGTTCCCACAGGGTCTGTCTGGGAATAGCTGGGACTCACACCCAGTTCCAGAACCAGCAGGGAAGCAGGTTCCCACAGGGTCTGTCTGGGAATAGCTGGGACTCACACCCAGTTCCAGACCAGCAGGGAAGCAGGTTCCCACAGGGTCTGTCTGGGAATAGCTGGGACTCACACCCAGTTCCAGAACCAGCAGGGAAGCAGGTTCCCACAGGGTCTGTCTGGGAATAGCTGGGACTCACACCCAGTTCCAGAACCAGCAGGGAAGCAGGTTCCCACAGGGTCTGTCTGGGAATAGCTGGGACTCACACCCAGTTCCAGAACCAGCAGGGAAGCAGGTTCCCACAGGGTCTGTCTGGGAATAGCTGGGACTCACACCCAGTTCCAGAACCAGCAGGGAAGCAGGTTCCCACAGGGTCTGTCTGGGAATAGCTGGGACTCACACCCAGTTCCAGAACCAAGAGTTCCCAACCTGCAAGTGCACAGAGCTTCACAAGCCTGCTAGGAAACAGGGTTTCAGTTTGCAGAAGGATTGGCTGGTAACAGCTGGCACTCACACCCAGCACTAAAGGACATTTTATGTTTCAGACGTATGTTGTTTGCTGTCTGACTGTTGTACTGTCGAAGAAATTTGAAGCCTGTTTTTTCAATTATTGGAAGGCAGCAGGCACACGTTAAATTGAAGAAAAAGTTTATTTATTGAATATACATATGTATCCATTAGCACCACTACTAACTTGTTCCAGTACAGTGAGTAATAGGAGTGCAAGCTCTAAAACCATTTATTTTAAGTAGCTTGTTTTCCCAATCTATGATATAAAGTCCTTTATTTTGGCGAGAAACAACTGTGAGAGGACTCCTCACTCACCCAACATTTCACAAGGTTTCAAGAACTAATTTCTGGATCTTACAATATTGGTATAAAATAATAATAAAGTCCAAATGTTTGGTTTTTTTATTGAATAATAAATTGTATAGTTCCAAAGTATTTTACAATTAAATTGTAGCATTATTCCTGCAGCAGTCTCTGAGATTATGGAATGCTTATTACCCAAATAAATTAATCTGAATCTGGTACATTCAAGTCCAACACCTTAACTACACCTCCTAACAGACCAATGCTTCATGGTGTTAGCCCGCACTGACCTGTAAATCTCGCTGTGCTTGTTGTATGCATTAATGTCGCCTGATGTCTCAGGGGCGATGTAAGCCCAGTCGCTAATCTCATTCCGCTTCTCCACATTGGAGCTTCTCCTCATGGAGGTCTCTGTCTTAGAGAGCTCGAACCCGGCCAGCTGAGGAGAGAATGAGAAGATAGGGCAGTGATTGAGAAACCCTCAGGGTCTGTGAGGTTTCTCCGAGGGATTCACCAAAAGAAAAACATGTAGAAGGTGGATCCCAGATAGTTCTTGAGAAGTGTGGGGACTACACACTTTATTAGGCACTATATTTCCCCTTTAATATAGGCGATATAGCAGTCACAGCATGAGCTTCCAAATTCACTCCCCACAATGCTTTACATTTGAGTAGGCAATTAAATGTATTCATTAGGGCTTCGCAGAACAAATAATTTCTAGCAGGGGGTGCACAGTGTAAAACAGGTTGGAAACCACTGAATTATGGTCACCATCAAGCATCGGGCTTCCAATCCGGCTTGTGTAGTGCTCATTCCCTGTAGTACTTTATGTCATTTAGCATTTGGATTGTCCCATACCCAAGGCGAAAGCCTTGGAAGATGTTTTGGGGCTGTACACTGGAAAAGTCTCCCTATTTATCATGCATACTCAACCTGCTCCTTGAAGTCCTCCTTTTCCCATTTCAATCATAGCTGCGGTTCTCAGTGTCTCTTGTTCAATATGCTGGAGAAGACTTTAATTTCAATTCTCCAGCACTGGGAAGGAGCTTCTCAGCATGTTGAATAGAGGTCAAAGAGTTATAAGGCCAACTAGCATGTTGGCCTTTCAGGATGTTCAGTGAATGGGATAGGAGCGCCCTAGGTGTAAAGGCTGATTATTTAAGTTATTCAGAAGTACAGATGTAACGTGACATTGTTCCCCCAGATAGCACAACATATCCACTTTATGAAGCCGTATATCACCGTTTCACAGGAAGAATGAAACCTGCTACATGGCGCCATGAGTGTTGGATGCAAGAATGGTGGGCGGGAGAGAGTGGTGGAGATGGAGGCAAACTCAAAGACCTAAAGAGGGAAAGTGAGACCTAAAGAGGGAAAGTGACAGCGGGGAAGAGGACGCGGAATCGCAGCGAGAGAAAGGGCTAAAGCGACGTTCATGAACAAGCTCCCAGGTATCTATTGTACTGGTACCTGAAGCGACAGCATTACAGTGCCAGGCTTGAGCCCTTCCATGACTCCGATGAGTAACGTAACATAAGGACGTTTATCTGTATGAATTTACAGATGAGTAATATACTACACTATAGCGTTCCTGTTCCTACGTTCGAGTGGGAAGCTCTTCTGAAAAGCAGAATGGGAGGTCTGGAGTAACAAGACTTGGAATTCCTATGGGATCATATACCCCCAATTACTGTGGTATTTTTAGTATAAATTAGTATAATTAAAAATTCTACTATACAGGCAATGGACAATTGAAAAACAGATGTTGCCTGTACACCGGTCACCGGGATAAAAGCATAACCCAGTACAAGTCAAATTATAACAGACTTTGTATATGATTCAATTGAAATGTTACATCAGTATATAATTTGTGATGTATAACCACATATCAGACATCTGGACACTTAGGAACAGAAAGAGATGGAGGATATCAGAGGCATTTGAAAAGTAGTAGCAGGAGGTTAGATAGACGGAAGATAAGAGTGTCTTAGGTACCTTTACACAGTATCTCCCATCCACTAGGAACTTGGAACTGCTCAGACTCCCATGCAGAATGGCTTTACTCTCCGTCTGATGCAACCTGCAGTATATGTAATAGAATGAGGAACGCCTAATAATAATACAGAAGTGATACCTGATAAAGAAAGTATGATACATTCTCTTATATAGCAATACTTTATATGTTCCTTGATAAAGAGACATGCAGATCCTCACTTGAGTTCCTTCAGTTTTCTATATTATTTATTTACTAGCTGAGAGACCCGGCGTTGCCCGGGATGTAAATGCGTAATAGGTAGTATTATTTATAAATCGTGGAACAATAGGTGACTGTTTGTTGTAAAGGTTGGATAATAATATTGAAAAGAAAGATGGAAGAAAATGTAATACGATGTTGTATAAAAATGGTTTATTGTAACCACACCACAGTACAATGTATATTTTGGTGGCATAAGTGATGTAAAAATCTGAGTCGTGTGTCCTGCTAGGGTGTGAGGCGGCGGGTGGCGCGTGGGTTGTGAGTGCTGTGTGCGAGTGGGGGTCCTGCTAGGGTGTGAGGCGGCGGGTGGTGCGTGGGTTGTGAGTGCTGTCTGTGAGTGGGGGTCCTGCAAGGGTGTGAGGCGGCGGCTGGCGCGTGGGTTGTGAGTGCTGTCTGTGAGTGGGGGTCCTGCTAGGGTGTGAGGCGGTGGGTCAGTGATGTCGGTGCGTAGGGGCGGGAGGCAGCAGGTGTGTGTGGCGGCAGGTATGTGTCGAGTGTGGCGGGTGTCTGTTGAGTGCGTGCAGCGGCTGTGAGGCGGTGGGTGAAAGGCAGAGGCGGCCGGAGTAAGGGCGGGTGAAAGGCAGAGGCGGGGGTGGGGAGGCGGTAAGGCGGGCATGAAGGCGAAGGGCGGCGGGAAGGGGAGGAGGGGGTGGAGGAGGGGGGCAAGGGGTGGAGGAGGGGGGCAAGGGGTGGAGGAGGGGGGCAAGGGGTGGAGGAGGGGGGAAGGGTTAGAGGAGGGGGGAAGGGTTAGAGGAGGGGGGGGGAAAGGGTTAGAGGGGGGGGGGAAAAGGGTTAGAGGAGGGGGGGGGGAGGGTTAGAGGAGGGGGGGGGAGGGTTAGAGGAGGGGGGGGAAGGGTTAGAGGAGGGGGGGGGAAGGGTTAGAGGAGGGGGGGAAGGGTTAGAGGAGGGGGGGAAGGGTTAGAGATGGGGGGGAAGGGTTAGAGGAGGGGGTGGAAGTGTGGGAGGGGGTGGGAGGGGAAAGGGGAAAAAGAGGTGGAGGGAAGAGGAGCGGAGGGGGGGGGTGGAAAGGGGAGTGGAGGGGGGGTGAAGGGGAGCGGAGGGGGGGGAAGGGGGGGGAAGGGGAGCGGGGGGGAAGGGGAGAAGTGGTGGGAAGGGGGAGGTGGTGGAAAGGGGGAGAAGGGGGGAGGTGGTGGAAAGGGGGAGAAGGGGGGAGGTGGTGGAAAGGGGGAGAAGGGGGGAGGTGGTGGAAAGGGGGAGAAGGGGGGAGGTGGTGGGAAGGGGGAGAAGGGGGGAGGTGGTGGGAAGGGGGGAGGTGGTGGGAAGGAGGAGGAGGGGGAAAGTGGTGGAAAGGGAGAGAAGGGGGGATGTGGTGGGAAGGGGGAGGAGGGGGAAGGTGGTGGGAAGGGGGAAGGTGGTGGGAAGGGGGAGGAGGGGGGAAGGGGGGGAGGGGGGAGGTGGAGATGGTGGGAAGGGGGGGAGGTGGTGGGAAGGGGGGGGGGTGGTGGGAAGGGGGGGGAGGTGGTGGGAAGGGGGGGAGGTGGTGGAAAGGGGGGGAGGTGGTGGGAAGGGAGAGGAGGTGGGAAGGGGGAGGAGGTGGGAAGGGGGAGGCGGAGGGAAGGCGGGGGGTGGGAGGCGGTGGAAAGGCGGGGGGTGGGAGGAGGTGGGAAGGCGGGGGGTGGGAGGCGGGGGGTGGTAGGCGTGGGATGGCGGGGGGTGGGAGGCGGTGGGAAGGGGGGGGAGGCGGTGGGAAGGGGGGAGGGAGGCGGTGGGAAGGGGGGGGGGGGGCGGAGGGAGGCGGTGGGAAGGGGGGGGGGCAGAGGGAGGCGGTGGGAAGGGGGGGGGGCAGAGGGAGGCGGTGGGAAGGGGGGGGCGGTGGGAGGCGGTGGGAGGGGAGGGGGTGGGAGGCGGTGGGAAGGGGGGGTGGGAGGCGGTGGGAAGGGGGGGAGGCGGTGGGAAGGGGTGGGGGGAGGCAGAGGGAAGGCGGGGGGTGGGAGGCGGTGGGAAGGCGGGGGGTGGGAGGAGGTGGGAAGGCGGGGGATGGCGGGGGGTGGTAGGCGGTGGGATGGCGGGGGTGGGAGGCGGTGGGAAGGGGGGGAGGCGGGGGGGAGGCGGTGGGAAGGGGGGGAGGGAGGCGGTGGGAAGGGGGAGGGAGGCGGTGGGAAGGGGGAGGGAGGCGGTGGGAAGGGGGGGGGCGGAGGGAGGCGGTGGGAAGGGGGGGGGGGCAGGGGGAGGCGGTGGGAAGGGGGGGGGGCGGTGGAAGGGGGGGGGGCGGTGGGAGGCGGTGGGAAGGGGGGGTGGGAGGCGGTGGGAAGGGGGGTGGGAGGCGGTGGGAAGGGGGGGTGGGAGGCGGTGGGAAGGGGGGGTGGGAGGCGGTGGGAAGGGGGGGGAGGCGGTGGGAAGGGGTGGGGGGAGGCGGTGGGAAGGGGGGCTGGGAGGCGGTGGGAAGGGGGGGGGAGGCGGTGGGAAGGGGGGGAAGGGGGAGGCGGTGGGAAGGGGGGAGGCGGTGGGAAGGTGGAGGGAAGGGGGGGGGAGGCGGTGGGAAGGGGGGGAGGCGGTGGGAAGGGGGGGGAGGCGGAGGGGAGGTGAAGGGGGGGGTGGAGGGTAGGTGAAGGTGGGGGGGTGGAGGGGAGGTGGAGGGGGGTGGAGGGGAGGTGAAGGGGGGGGAGTGGAAGGGAGGTGAAGGGGGGGGTGGAAGGGAGGTGAAGGGGGGTGGAAGGGAGGTGAAGGGGGGGGTGGAGGGGAGGTGAAGAGGGGGGGTGAAGGGGGGTGGAGGGGGAGGAAGGGGGGGAAGGGGAGCGGGGGGGAAGGGGAGAAGTGGTGGGAAGGGGAGAAGTGGTGGAAAGGGGGAGAAGGGGGGAGGTGGTGGAAAGGGGGAGAAGGGGGGAGGTGGTGGAAAGGGGGAGAAGGGGGGAGGTGGTGGAAAGGGGGAGAAGGGGGGAGGTGGTGGGAAGGGGGAGAAGGTGGGAGGAAGGAGGAGGAGGGGGAAAGTGGTGGAAAGGGAGAGAAGGGGGGATGTGGTGGGAAGGGGGAGGAGGGGGAAGGTGGTGGGAAGGGGGAAGGTGGTGGGAAGGGGGAGGAGGGGGGAAGGGGGGGAGGGGGGAGGTGGAGATGGTGGGAAGGGGGGAGGTGGTGGGAAGGGGGGGGGTGGTGGGAAGGGGGGGGGGGGTGGGAAGGGGGGGAGGTGGTGGAAAGGGGGGGGAGGTGGTGGAAGGGGGAGGAGGTGGGAAGGGGGAGGAGGTGGGAAGGGGGAGGCGGAGGAAGGCGGGGGGTGGGAGGCGGTGGAAAGGCGGGGGGTGGGAGGAGGTGGGAAGGCGGGGGGTGGGAGGCGGGGGGTGGTAGGCGGTGGATGGCGGGAGGTGGGAGGCGGTGGGAAGGGGGGGGAGGCGGTGGGAAGGGGGGAGGGAGGCGGTGGGAAGGGGGGAGGGAGGCGGTGGGAAGGGGGGGGGGGGGCGCGGAGGGAGGCGGTGGGAAGGGGGGGGGGGCGGAGGGAGGCGGTGGGAAGGGGGGGGGGGCAGAGGGAGGCGGTGGGAAGGGGGGGGGCGGTGGGAGGCGGTGGGAAGGGGGGGTGGGAGGCGGTGGGAAGGGGGGGTGGGAGGCGGTGGGAAGGGGGGGGAGGCGGTGGGAAGGGGTGGGGGGAGGCGGAGGGAAGGCGGGGGGTGGGAGGCGGTGGGAAGGCGGGGGGTGGGAGGAGGTGGAAGGCGGGGGATGGCGGGGGGTGGTAGGCGGTGGGATGGCGGGGGGTGGGAGGCGGTGGGAAGGGGGGGGAGGCGGTGGGAAGGGGGGGAGGGAGGCAGTGGGAAGGGGGAGGGAGGCGGTGGGAAGGGGAGGGAGGCGGTGGGAAGGGGGGGGGGGCGGAGGGAGGCGGTGGGAAGGGGGGGGGGGCAGGGGGAGGCGGTGGGAAGGGGGGGGGCGGTGGGAAGGGGGGGGGGGGCGGTGGGAGGCGGTGGGAAGGGGGGGTGGGAGGCGGTGGGAAGGGGGTGGGAGGCGGTGGGAAGGGGGGGTGGGAGGCGGTGGGAAGGGGGGGTGGGAGGCGGTGGGGGGAGGCAGTGGGAAGGGGGGCTGGGAGGCGGTGGGAAGGGGGGGGGGAGGCGGTGGGAAGGGGGGGAAGGGGGGAGGCGGTGGGAAGGGGGGAGGCGGTGGGAAGGTGGAGGGAAGGGGGGGGGAGGCGGTGGGAAGGGGGGGGAGGCGGTGGGAAGGGGGGGGGAGGCGGAGGGGAGGTGAAGGGGGGGGGTGGAGGGTAGGTGAAGGTGGGGGGGTGGAGGGGAGGTGGAGGGGGGGTGGAGGGGAGGTGAAGGGGGGGGAGTGGAAGGGAGGTGAAGGGGGGGGTGGAAGGGAGGTGAAAGGGAGGTGAAGGGGGGGGGTGGAGGGGAGGTGAAGGGGGGGGGGGTGGAGGGGAGGTGAATGGGGGGTGGAGGGGAGGTGGAGGGGGGGAGGTAAATGGGGAGGTGAAGGGGGGTGGAAGGGAGAAGTGGAGTGAGGGGAGGTGAAAGGGGGTGAGGGGAGCTGATGGGGGGTGAGGGGAGGTGAAGGCCGCTCACTCACCCGTCCGGCAGGTCCCACGTGGATCTGAGGCGGGAGGCAGCGTGTTGTGGCCGCTCTCCCGCTGTGTCCCGGGTGCTCGCTCGCTCCCCCGCTGACTGTAGCGGCGCCGGGGGGGGGGGGGGGGTATCGGGGAGACACTGACACTGGAGGGGAGGTGAAGGGGGGGTAGAGGGGAGGTGAAGGCCGCTCACTCACCCATCCGGCAGGTCCCATGTGGATCTGAGGCGGGAGGCAGCGTGTTGTGGCCGCTCCCCCGCTGTGTCCCGGGCGCCGCCATCTTGGGCACTCGGCGCCGCGAGGCAGCCTGCCTGGCCACTGGCTGTTCCCCGCCGGGGAGGGGTGAGTTGTAGCGCCGGGGAGGGGGGGCATGTATATGTGTGGGGGGGGAGAGGTGGAGTGATATAGAGGGGGGGTCTCGCACGGCCGCTGACACTGGGTGGGTGGGTGGGGGGGGGGGGCGCTGAAGGGGTAATAATAGTGTGTGTGTCCCGCTGACTGTAGCGGCGCCGGGGGAGGGGGGGGTCGGGGTGAAAGCGCGGAGACACGGGGAGAGGAGGAGGTGCGCGCGGGTGCTGCTAACACTGTGAGCCCCGCTAATGTGTGTGTGTGTGTGTGTGTGTGTGTGTGTGTGTCACTGTGTGTGTGTGTCACTGTGTGTGTGTCTGTCACTGTGTGTGTGTGTCCCTGTGTCCCTGTGTGTGTGTGTGTGTGTGTCTGTCAGTCACTGTGTGTGTGTGTGTGTGTGTGTGTGTCTGTGTGTGTGTGTGTCCCCCCCTGTGTGTGTGTGTCCCTGTGTTCCCTGTGTGTGTGTCCCTGTGTTCCCTGTGTGTGTGTGTGTCCCTGTGTGTCCTTTGGCCCGTCACTACGCCTCAGGCCAATGAGAGGTGTGCGGGGGCGGGCGGGCCAAGGGACCAATGAGATTTCCCCTAGGGACACCGGACATCCAGGCAGGCATGCATGCAGGCAGGCAGGCAGGCAAACATACAGTGCTTTCACTAATATAGTATAAGATAAAAATGTTGTTACCAGGAAGTAATACATTGAGCGTTACCTCTCGTTTTCAAGTATGTCCTGGTCATAGAGTTATTATGACAAATACAATGTTACAAATACATAGTTACACTAAGTGAACACATTATATACAAGACATTGCATGCACGGTTAAAGATAATACATGTTATAGGCGTATGTAACAGTTACAGACCAGATTAAAATGTGAGACAGCTTTAGTTTTGAAAGAATTTAGACTGGTGGTGGCGGTAGATTGTTCAACCCACAGAATAATTCCTTCTCTGATAAAAACCCATGAGTTTGGTTATGGTTTGCACACTAGAGAATCTAGATTTTCGAGCGATTCAGAGGAGCTACATTTCCTGGTCATGCCACCAGTGGGTAGATCTATGTTCCTACACACTAAAGACTGCTATCTTTGGCACTATTAAAATGCTCTGTCATGATAATATTTACCTCAATAGAAAAAGCCAAGAGGTGCTCTTTGGACCATGTACAGTTTACATGATACACGTACCTGTACAGAGCCCTTGCAACATCCAATGTCATGCGAACACACAGCTCCCATGGCAGATCCTTCTCTCTGTTCAACAACTGTCTCAGAGTTCCTTTTTCACATAGCTCCATCACCATGGAGTAGCATGGGTTACTACCTGCAACAGTGAGGAGGGAAGGTTTAAAAAGATGGGAGAGAGGAGAGAGAAGAGAGAGAAAAGAGAGAGAGAGTGGAGAGAGAGAGAAGAGAAATTAGGAGAGGAGAGAGAAATTAGGAGGGAAGTGAAGGAAGAGAGCAAGATAGAGGGAGATGAAGCAAAATATACGAAGGGGGTAGAGTCAAATAGAGAAAGTAGTGAGCATGAAATAGTAGGCAAAGAAAAATTGGGAGAAAAGGGAACATTAGCCAGAGATCTGGTGAGAGTACAAAAAGTGGAATAGGCAAACAGGCGAGAGAGCCAATCAGCAATTAAATATTACAATGTTTACCGGAGTTATCTATACAGATGCCGAATAGTCGTAGAATATTCGGACACTCAAATTTCTTCATTGTCTTAATCTCAGACTGAAAGGTTTTCCTTACAAGACTAGAAAAGAGAACACAAATCTGATTGTTATCAGTCGTTTAGGAACATAGGGCGATGTACAGACTAGTCCTTCAAAATAGCTGTACCCCCCGCCCCCCTCTTAGTGACAGTGATCTTTCACAAAGGGACACACTGACAGACAGAAAGTGACTCACTCAGCGTCTCGTAGCAGGCTGCCCTTCAATACTTTGATAGCCACCGGACCCTTGTGGTACTCCCCTCTATACAGGTCATGATTGGGTCGCTGGAGCAGCAGATCTCCACGTGTCAGGTCTGTAGCTCGTATCTCTGTGATGGATTCCCAAGATGGGCCCATTACTGTGAACACCAGAAAATGACAATAACTCTGTCATGCTGAGAAATACCCCATCCAACAGTAATTCAATAGGTGGATCTCACATGTCTCGCTATAGGTAGAAGACAACCTACTGTACTGATGATAGAGGGGATTTTAGTAGTGTTGCACCCCATACCCTAATTAATAAGCACCTAACCCCTTCCAGTGACAGACTCGGATACATCCTAACCCCGCCCGGCATCTGACCAGGGCATGGCGACACAAAATATAGATATATAAAATAGTATTTTTTTAGACATGCAAGAGGTGTAAGGTGTAGGATAAGGCGTAAGATTTATTTATTTATTTATAAAATATTTTACCAGGGAGTAATACATTGAGAGTTACCTCTCGTTTTCAAGTATGTCCTGGGCACAGAGTTAGGACATTTAGGATGAGGCATGGGGTAGGTTGTGAGTTGTAAGATTTAAGCCCTTTAGGATTTGGTGATTACAGAAACTCAGGGCACATGCAAATGGGGCACATTTACAAAGTTTGCGTTGTATGGAGGGTGCCGAAAGGATTTGATGGGCACGGGGGATTTGGGGAGGGTGAACGTGAAATGCATGGAGGTCACTTGAAATAGTTCATGTGTATGTAGGATTTGCTTAGGAGGCACTTACACAAAGAACTTAGAGCTTTGAATGTGGAAAAAAAGTCCTGCACTCCAGCTCCTATATCTTCTACTGCGTCAGTCAGGTGATCCACTTTATCGGCTACTAGTTTGAAGTCAGCTGCATGAACAAACAAAAAAAATGCAAATATTCAGAGGCTACACTCATTCACCTACCACCATTGTGGCATTAGCCAATCAGAATGCTTCACCGTCCAAAGCCCAAGTACGCGACCAATCCGCAGCAAGCGGCTTTCCAAGCATGGAACATTCATACACAGAACACAAACTCCTGCTAATTACACACGGACACGTCCCACCTCATCACACTCAGCAGTCCTTTAGAATATTAGGTGAACTACAGGTTACCAAGAAACTCAACGTACATTTTAATTTGAAATATACACACCTTGGATTATTAATAATAACTATTAATAAGGCTTAAGGATGCAATCCAAGACTGTTTTTATTTTTTTCCATTTTTTTTTTGTATACAGAATTGAAGCAAACGGTCTTTGGAGCTGAACCCCGTTAATTTCAGCTCCGCCGACCCCCTCCTTCCAGAGGTACCTCCGGAGTGGGTGCCGGTAGCCACTCGAGGGTGCCTGTTATGGCTGCTTTTCTAAGCTCCCGGGCCCTGCGGGCCAATAGGAAAACATGACGTCACCTGGAGTGGCTTCCTATTGGCCCATGTGACAAGGGAGCTTTAAACTGCAGAGATATCGGAACCCCTTTGGAAGGCAAGTATCTCTCGAAAGCAGGGGTTTCCTGGAGCTGAAATTACTGGGGTTGAGCTCCGGAGCCCCCCCACCCCCCCCTGCTTCAAACCTGTATTTAACAAAATTCATACAGTGCTATTTTAAGGCAATACAGAGCCCAGTAATATATAAAGTGGTCTTCTCGCATAGGAGTAGGTGTCGTTGTAGCTTATAGCCTGCATTGCAAAGAGTCGAAAATAGGCTAATAAAATTTCCACCCAACAGGAGGCTGCATGTATGTCTGAGACATATAATTGCAGAGTATTTTGGAACTAAAAAAGGTGCTATGTAATTTTATAAAACTGTAGAAAAATGAATACATACATTTCAGGTATTCCCTCAGCTCCTTCAGGTCCTCCTCAATATCTCTCTGGTTTTGCTGCTTCCTGGTGTGTTGATTAAAGTATTTTAGGAATCTCCCCCTATGTTCCACATCCAGTAGGAAAGAGATGGCCTCAGCGGCATCACTTAAACGTTCATTAATGTCATCAAAATCTTCCTTTATGCCATTGGCCTGGATGACCTTTCTCCACCACCCCAGATTGGAGTATTTGGTTACCCATAACTCAGCATTGTTCAAAGTCAGCTGCAACTCTTTCCCAACCTCCTTCAACTCCACGGACATCTGAGGCTGTGTCTTCAACCGCTCAATGGGCACCATCAGGATTTTGATCCTGTTCTTCAGACGTTTGCATTGTTTCTTGTTGGATTTGGCCTGATCACAAAGGCTGTATATAGTCTTGGCAATACCAAAGATAGGCTCCAGACCTTCCATGTTCTAAAAGAGAGGTATCAAGGTATATGAACTATAAGCACACGCACACACAAACATATGTAGCAAGTGCCAACTCTATGGAGAGCTACGGATTGGACGTGGTTTAAGAATATACAGGTATAGCGGGCCTCACTGTTCCCCCAGATACTTCAACATACCCAGACATGCCTCAAAATATCACAGAGTGTTCATAGGAGTTAAAGGTGATGGTGATGCAGAATACAGCAGTATGTAAAAACAAATATAAAAATGGGAACAGTTATGATGGCTACATCTGTGTATGTATGTATGTATATATATATATGTATGTATCAAAACATAAATAATACCGCAATCTAAATCACTAAATAATATGGTAACCAAAAAAACAGAAATAAAGCAAAAATGATACTGCTTCTGGCAGCGTTATTGGGAAAAATAATGAAATGACACGAGAAATAAAGGGGTATCCCAAAATAAGCACTCAGTGTACCAAAATATCAACAGATTTAATTAAAGCCAAAAAATATAAAAATGACAGTTTAAAAAACAACAGGACCTCCAATCGCCCATAAGCTCAATGAGGAATGCAAAGAAACCCCAGCGGTAATCGAAGGGGAAAATGAGCAAAAATGGAGGAGATCACAGGAAATAGTCAGTCGCCAGTGTCAACTATGTGGTTCAGTCTCAGTACTTAATTGTGGGTTGCACACACACACACACACACACACACACACACACACACACACACACACACCTTAAACAAGCAATACGTGCATGGACTAATCAATTTATATACGCATGAGATACAGACACTAAGTAAGTGAAGTGGTGTGAAGTATATCAAAGTGATTCTGAAAAGTTCAACACACACAGAGTTCACCAACTATTTACACATGACTCGAGATGTGTTTCTATGTGTTACTAAGTGTGACTGTGTACCTATATGACCAGTGGTGCATATACTATATATTCTCTGTCCTCCACCTAAATAGATAGGAAGAGACACTTTGTCTATCAGTTATAACCATATTGGTTATTTACTCTCTCGTACCTACCCCCTGTTTCCAACGATGTTGGACTAAATGGTCTTCTCAGTCGCTTGTAAAAATTAAAACAAGAGAGCCCATTTCCAAGGACATCGTTCGGAAGGGTTTGATCCATTTAATTACTGTCCCAGCACCACAGATGTCTTCTTGTTTCCAACTCAGTACTAATTTGTACATACTTCCATGTGCTAAGGCAGGGGTGTGCAAACTGGGAGGCGTGTGTAACGTCACGTGACCCCACGGTGTCATTTGACGTCACATGACCCCCGAGGCTTCATCTGGTGCATGGTAACGCGTCCTGAACCTCGGTAAGCAGAGGTTGCCGAGGCCTCGCGCGGTCCCCCGGCATTTCATTTAAATGCCTGGGGGGGAGAGTGTGGAACCTCTGCAACTGCTCGCGCCCCCCCAGTTTGCGCACCGCTGCAGTAAGCTCTAGCACAGTGGCGCTGCCCCCTCCTATATCCTACCATGAGGTCATATCCTAGCATGAGGTCACTATCCCCAGGCAGAAGGGGGCGGGGTTTAACTGCTACGGAGTCACTCCATGTTATAGGGATGGGGCGTTACTCTGTGTGGGCCCACACAGTTCACCCCTAAAGGCTCCAGTAATCCCAAAGGGGGGGTTACATATAGATCAACATGTTTTTGTTAAAAAGGTCAGGATTCTGACTGATGTGAATGGCCGTTGATGCGGGACCAGGGTGCGATACCCCACATCGCAGCTTAACGAGCCCCAGGCCATGTTTTCTACAGATTCTGCCATGAGATTTGGATCCAGCGCTGCAAAGCAATGCGTTGAAGTCCTCTCTGGCATTGAACGGGTTAACAAAGAAACAGACCGATTGGAGATAAGAACCCCGTGCCCCCCTCTTCCCACCCCCACTCCCCCCGTGTCTGCCCACTTCCCCATCTGCTGTAAAACCCTCAGACCCTACTTCATCCTGGGCTTGCTTTCATATTTCGGATAGCCTCGTATCTACACCAAGCATGTTTGATTTCCCTTGCTGTATTAACCCTTACCACCTCTGTCGGGAGGCGATTCCACACATCTACCACCCTTTTCCGTGAAGAGCTTCCTCTCATGTCTCCTTAGCCTGCCACCTTTCAGCGTCAGAGAATGATCTCTTGCTTTTAGTGTTCCTCTTTCAACTCTGTTCCCTCTGCCTTCCTGTTATTAATGCGGGGGCACTTCTGTGAAAATGGAGATTTAGGGAAGCAGCCCTGGGCTGCAGTATCAGGTTGGCAATACTGCAGGCACACTGACATTGGCATCAACGATTGGAGTCAGGAAGGAATTTATTTTCCCCCCTTATGAGATATCATTGGGTGATATGACTCTGGGGTTTTTTGTTTGCCTTCCTCTGGATCAATAAGTAAGTATAGAATACAGGATAAAGTATCTGTTATCTAAATTTAGCATAGGTTGAACTTGATGGACGTACGTCTTTTTTAACCCTCATCTACTATGTAACGATGTAACGATGTAACGATGTAACGATGTAACGATGTAACGATGTAACGATTGCCTTTCCAGCAATACAGTAATGTTGCCCGTGGTCCAAATCTGCCCTCACACCAATCCTTGGATAACATATGTAGATCTCCTGCATAAAGTGATAAGGTCATGTTCTGGTTAATATTAGTAAAGAATATAATAATATCAGTAGGGAACACACAATAACCTGATAGTGTCGCTTTGCAAAGAGATCCCGCACATCCGAAAAAAATATTATCCAAAGCAAAACTTTTTTTTTTTTTTAGTTTGCCAAAAATGCATTAGCTCCAACTTCTTACGGAAGCGGAAAATGACGATATTCACGAGGCTAGCTAAAAAGTATAGCAACGCCGGCAAAAGTGCTGGCACATCCACACGGGTAAATCTTGACGATTTTTTTTTTAATCCTTCGCAATCTTTGAGAGTTGCAATGTTCCCAAATCCTCAAACTTGGGCAGAATTCCGTCCCCGTCCCTAATGGTTACCATCTGCGTTTCTCCACCATTATATTCCTGGGGCAGATCTACTAGAAAGAATATTTCATTTGCTATACAGCTTTATACAGTATAATGCGTCTTCACTGTTACTGGCAATCGTAGAGGCTTTCATTGTATGTTTATTAAATATCGTATTTAATAATATGCTGTAATTTTTCTTTTTCTCTGGGCTTTTTTTTTATACTCTAGCTATTGAATGAATCAATAGAGTTGTTACGTTTTACCCACTGGTGCTCTGTTATAGGGGATTTCTTCCTTCAGGGGATTTTGTGGGTTCATTTATTTACTTTGATATCCATGTGAGCGCTGCTGGGTGAAACAATTGACATTATTTCAAAATAAACACATTGTGTTGCAGGCCCCTCTGGAAGCATAAGGGTTACGTTCTTGGTCCACATGGAGGATCAGTTATCAGGCTCTTTGTGGTGTGTGGGGTCACTGTTAGTGCAATTTGTCTGCCACACCCTCTCTGTGCTTTTTAACACACTCACTTTCCGGCAGGGACTCTCCCACTAAATCCCATGACATGCTTGTAGACTTAAACCCAGAGCTAAAGAAATGGAGCCGGGAAATTCCTTGTTCTATGCTTTCCCCAATTCCCATGTTGCAACATAAGTGACATTACACAGTGCCCTCAGCTTAACCTGCCAGAATAAATATCCAAGTGTAACTATGATCCCGACTGTTCATTCTTCCGATCTATGATGAGAAATGTTACTCCTGAAAGACCAAAATCAGTAAGAGTTGAGGGGGTTGAGACAAAAATATAGCATTTTAATGGAAAAAAGTAATGATCAGTGAACAAGATGACTGAAGTTTGTGAGACTTTGTACATTTATATGAAGGGATTACATATATATACAAAAATTGTAGTTTCATAAAGTAGCATGTATACAAATATTAAGGATACAAAAATATAGAATTATAACACATGAATCAAATAGAATTAGATGAATTCAATACAATGTTGCTAAAGACCCCATTGGAATTAAAACCTATCCCTTGCTTCATTTTTGCATAGCCAGAATAACCAACCCCACACTGATGAGACCCATTAAGGTCAAAACGGCTGTCTGTGGGTGGGTTTACTGGCTATGCATCTTAACCCAGGCTGTGCTCAAAGCTGTGACCATGCAGCAAGCTTAAGCCTATAGGGATCCAGGTTTATGGTTTTGAAGCAAAAGGTGGCATTGTGTGCTCATTTGCATGTCATTTCCCAGAATCCCTTGCTGCAGTGGAAGTGCTGTGTGCTGGGTGATAATGGGGAAAGGCAGGGTTGCAGACCTGTCCAAGACATGCAAATGAGCATACAGTAATATTTCCATATGATTTGCTGTGGAGGATTTTTGTCAAACAATAATTATATATAAATATCATAGTAAAGTTCTCGTCGTCTTCTTTATACTATTTGCTTTTAGAAATCCCATTAAATTTGTATATATTATACCATTTAATGATAATTCAGCTGCATAATCAAACTTTTCTGTAAGACAAAATGCAAATCTATACTTTTTAATGGCTTTTTGCTAAATAAATAAATGGCATCATAACGCACGAGAAACTGGCCAAATTCAACCACTATTACCACTGCGCAACTGCCGATATTCGTACAATAGTATACAGTACAGTAGCTCCCACCTGCAGTCTCATTCATTCCAGGCAATCACATCATCCTTATTACTTGTATCACTCTGAACGTGCCATGTGAGTGTGCATCCTGTACTGACCCCCACAGCGATACAGCATGGGAGTGCGGTTGTTGTCACTCTCATAAGCTGTTGCATGACCCTTAAAGCAGCACGCCAGGTTGCATTTGTAGGTTTAGGATTGAAGCGGGGGGGTCTCCGGAGCTGAAACGTCGTTCATTTCAGCTCCAGGAACCCCTTGCGTCCCGAGATACCACCGTAGAGGGGGCCGGGATCTCCTTCATGTTCAAATGCCCCCCGTCAAGCCAATAGGAAGCCGCAAGGGATGAAGTCACGGCTTCCAGTGGACAAGATGCAGCCATTATGTTAGCCCCGTTGGAGCTGCTACCTGCAGAGACCATGGCACCCCCTGTGGAGGTAGGCATCTCAGGAATCAGGAGGTCATTGGAGCTGAAATAAACATAGTTCGGGTCCAGCGACCCCCCTGCTTCAATCCTATAACTAAAATAAATAAATGAAGCAAAAAATATGGAACCTGGAGTTCTGCTTTAAGTGAAGATCATATCAACAACAACAACAACTTTATGTGACGATGCTCGTCTCAAATCAGGAAGCGGACCCGCAGGGCTGAGGTAGGGATACAAATAAACCGACTAGAGCCCAAGGGACAGAGTCCTGTAAGAGTCTGTAGTCGGTAAGCAGGCATGGGGTCAGGGCTGGCAGCAGAGTTGCAAAGCCCAGGAGACAGGCAGAGCTCAGGGCTGGCAGAAAGCAGCGAGGTCGGGGTCACGGTCCGGGTTCAGCAACAGGAGAATCAAAACAGGCAACGGGGTAAAGCGAGACTGCAAAGACCAACAGGAGCTGCAAAACGTAGGGACTTTGCTCGGCAACTCCCACCAGGAACTGCAGCCTTAGGCTGCGCTTATAGTGCCGGCGATGGCGACTGTCACGCCAAAACAAATGCATTGCCGCCGTCGTCGGTGCTTATAGTTCACGCGACAAAGTGGCGGAGTGACAATACTACCAAAAATCTGGTAGTCACTGATATTTGATTTTTTCGGTGACAGTCTCCCCTTTTGGCCAATCAGGAGCTTCTGTGTCCCTCTGCCTTCCCCCTTTATGTCGCCTAAATTTGAAATGTAACAATCGCAATGGCGACGGCATCGGTCACGTCGTCGGCACTATAAGCGCGGCCTTATATAGCAGGCTGCCAGTACACACAATGGCCAGTTTGAGCAGAAAGGGCAGGCAACCTGGAAAACAGGGCACGGATCAAGCAGAATCCTTACACTATTTCATATAGTGCTTTTCTCCCAAGGGGACCCAACGCGCTTCACAAGTACAGTACACGTAACGCAGGACATAGGAATGTTACAGGCACAGTCCCTGCCCAGATGCACTTACAATCTATGTTTTTAATCCCTGAGGCACAGGGAGATAAAGTGACTTGCCCAAGGTCACAAGGAGCCAACACCAGGAAATGAACCGGGCTCCCCCGATTCAAACTCAGTGTCATTGCTTACAGAGTCAGTGTCTTACTCACTGAGCCGCACTTATTAACCTTATTCACTCCTGTACAACCAAAATAAAGTAGCCTAACATCCCACCTCAGTAACCGTTACAGGCTTGTGCAAAAAAGAGGGAGAAAAACGGAGCACTATATCCAAAACTGGCTGGGCCAGAACAGAAAACAAGGATGCGTTCCCATAATAAAAATTAAAGCTTATTTTAATGGAAAAAGAACAAAAAAAACACACCAACGCGTTTCGGACTAACAAAAGTCCTTTCTCAAGGTGAATAACTACTAACCCATAAGGAGTGTTATTTATATATGATACTGACCAGTGCACGCCAATCGCCACCATTTCCGCATACGTCACATGACGGGGACGTCATGCGTCATCACGTTTGAGCGCGTCACGCCCCCGCGTGAGGCACAACCCTGGGACGCCGACGGAAGGGAGCGGCAGAGAAACACATCGGCAGAGAGATCACTGCATCTCAGTGGTCAATGAGTTCAAGTCGCGTCTATGGACGCTGATGTCACACGCTGGTTACTGCCTACGGCGGTCGCGACTTGAACTCATTGACCACTGAGATGCAGTGATCTCTCTGCCGATGTGTTTCTCTGCCGCTCCCTTCCGTCGGCGTCCCTGGGTTGTGCCTCACGCGGGTGCGTGACGCGCTGAAACGTGATGACGCATGACATCCCCGTCATGTGACATATGCGGAAATGGTGGCGATTGGCGTGCACTGGTCAGTATCACATATAAATAACACTCCTTATGGGTTAGTAGTTATTCACCTTGAGAAAGGAATTTTGTTAGTCCGAAACGCGTTGGTGTGGTTTTTTTGTTCTTTTCCCATTAAAATAAGCTTTAATTTTTATTATGGGAACGCATCCTTGTTTTCTGTTCTGGCCGAGCCAGTTTTGGATATAGTGCTCCGTTTTTCTCCCTCTTTTTTGCTCAGTGTATCTTCTACAGACGGAGGCACATTTAACCCTTGGATTACTGGACACACTAGGACTTGCTGTCAATCGTGGATATCCATCCCCATGTGAGTCTATTCCAGTTTATCCACTATGTTACTGGACTTTGTATATCAAGTTTATTCCGTTTAACAGATGTTTATTATACTGGTCACCGGCAGGTGTTAAACTATCATTGTATCCTTACTGCAGTGCTTTGTGGGATTATAGTTTACCAGTTTACATCTCTCGGAATTATTGGTTACCTGCATTCATTGGGTTAATTCCATTTCTTCAAGGTTTTATCATGTTTTTTGCTGTTTTCTATTGAGCACCACACAACACACTCTTCCTGTTACAGGCTTGTCAAAGAAACGGCACAGCCCACGCTTACACCAAACACATCTCTGCCACTTCATTTAGTTTATCATTGCGATGAGACCCAGCAATGTGTAAATATTCAGCAGGTCCTTTCAAACTGACCCAGATCTTAGAAGCTACAGGAGTGTGAAGTGGTAATTTATTACGCTGTGTCATTGCTAGTACTGTACTTGTTAAACAGGTTTGGCAGCCCCAAGCTAAATACATTTTGTAATAATGCCATCTGTGTAATTCTTTTGGTTTGTTTCTTCTTTTACTCTGCTTTTGTTTGTGTCAATTTTCAGTAAGTATTTCTTGGGGCCGCTTTTGCAGCGGGAAACTAACATTGATTCAAATGAACTCTTTTGCTGTCAGAAGGGCCGGCAAGGCACAGGGGTTAATAGAGGCTTGTTTTATTTAAAGATGGATTATTTATTCTAGATAAGACATCATTTAGTTTTATGCCTTAGCACCCCCTACACAAATACCCCTGACTGCTATATTACTGTGTTGATATTTGCCAGCTCCACTTTAAAGCTGCACTTTGTCACTTTGGAAATGCTTCATACATTAGAAACATTAAAAATGTCTTTTAAAAAAACATTTTTTTTTTACATTTTAAATGCTACAAGTATTTTCTCATAGTACAGAACTGATTTATTTAAAAAAATAAAATAATAAAAAACACACATGTAGGATATTGCTTGAACTGCAGCTTTAAAATGTGCTCCAACCTTAAATAACCACGCTTTGTTAAAAAAAACACAAAAAAACAAAAGTGCACATTACATCTAACTTTGTTGAGTCTTTTAAACAGTTTTCATATGGTTACGGTGTCCTACCTATTGAAAATACCAATACTTTACTTACTGTAAGAGATCTTTTTTTCCCTTCAATTGTTTTTTTTTTAAACACGATGCTTCATTCAGGGGATAGAAGTTTAAAATATTATGTGTCTGGGAGGTTAAAATGAAGCTCTCCCCAGAGCCCATTGAATTGAAAAACGTTACCATGGTAACCCTTAGCGCTTAAGAAAATCATGTGCTTGAACACTAGAAGAAAAAAAAATGTGCGCGGAATAGAAGAGCAGGACGTGGTTATGGGCGCCGGATACTGCTAAAGTCGTGTAGCTGCTGATTTAACCCTTTGAATGCCGGAGTGGCCACCGCAGCGGCACGTCGGGCAAAGCGCGGTCACATGACCGCGGAGGCCCTTAACTCAGAAACAGAAGAGACCTGTTATGTCCCTACACTGCCGGTGGCGCCCTCTGCTTCATGGGAACGCAGAACGCCATCTAAGCTGGGGTGGGTAGGTGGGGGGGGGGGTACTCGAGTGTGACGTAGGTATTACCTCATTGGGCCCCTGGAGTGGCAGACCCCATGATGTAGTGACTACGTCTTGGGGCACCTAAAGAGTTAAAATGCAGTGAAAACACATTGCGAACCCCAGTGGTTATAAAGGGGTTAATGGTAACATCTATATCTGCTTACCCCCTCCTAATGTCAGCACTTGTTAGACCTTAGCCCCACAGCACAAATTCATTAGCGACCAACACGTGGTGATACAGACACACAGATGTAAACATGCACACAGACACACAGACAGTGTGTGTTTTTTTGTGTGTGTGTGTGTGTGTGTGTGTGTGTGTGTGTGTGTGTATATATATATATATATATATATATATATATACACACACACACACACCGCTCTGTTACAGTATATACCGCTGTACACACACACACCGCTCTGTTACAGTATATACCGCTGTATTCTGGAATCTTGCTTTTACTAGTGCTGGAACCCTGCCAGTTTAGTTAATGGTAACGCTACGTGTCTCTGTATTGCTCTTTGTGTCATTGAGGTGAAGTGTACACGCAGGGGGAACTTTGCTCTACAACCCGAAAGAAAGTGACACAGCGTAGAAGTCACGCAGCGCGTGTGTGGACGTGATCCGTTTTAGTTTCAAAATCACGACTCCCCCACCCAAACATGGACTCGCTTTCCTTCTCACCTGAATCGGAATGGGTGACCCGTCTGCCTGTGTGTCCCGGCGAAGACCTTCCCTTCAGCCTCTAGCTGACTGCATTTTTCTATCCAATTCTGACTCCTCCTGTTTCCTTTACGATTACAGCAGGAAATTCCCTTCTAAGAATCCTAAATATCACATTGCTCTCTGCTTCCTATCAGTACATAATAGAATTTGTGTTCCCCAATCGCTCGGTGTGTCCATAAAAATTGCTTATGGGGCCTGTGTTTGGTTTTTTTTATGGCATCAATGTTTACTTTCAACGCCTGAATTTCAATGAGGTTTGGGGGGTCCCGGACCAAAATATAGTATTCTAAAACAAAATAAATGATTTTTTTTTTATCAGTGAGTCTCCATGGAACTACAAGAGATCAGTGAAGCTGGCGCTTAATCAGTGACACGGGCTGAGACATAGCTCTGCAAGCAGTGTGTATCCACAAGTATAAACATCCCATGTAAGGCCGAGTCCATAGAAGGACAGGCCGCGCTGAGCCGTGCGGACGCTCAGCACTGAGCCCCTGCATCCTCAATGAGGATGCCTTGAGAGGGGGCTCGCGCGAGCGTCCGCAGGCTTGCGGAGGCTTTGGAGTTTTCAGCCGAGCGCCAAGCTGTTTTTCAGCGCGCTGTCGGCTGAAAACATCCAATCAGCCTGAAGCAGCGTCAACATCACGGCGCCGTGACGTCGGCGCTGTGACGTTGATGTCAGTGCGTCGCGGGCGATTGGCCCAGCGACGTCACTGCCCCGCCTCCAACCACCTCCCCCCGGCTCCCTTCGCGCACGCTGGCTCGCCTGCAAGTCCGTGGAATCGCGCTGACTTAAGCAGGCGAGCCTCAGCGTTAGCGCGCCTCCGCTTTCCTGAAGCCTCTATGGCCCCGGCCTAAGGATACAGAACCCGCCCCGCACTCTCGCACTACCAGAATAACCTAGAAAGCCCCACTCAGGTTTCTCACAAGAAACTATTTTGTAATCACAAAGCCTATTACGTATATTTAGGCGGTGCCAGGAATAGTAGTTATATACCAACAGTTGCACCCTTTGATTATGATTGTATTCAATTACTAGTATAAAATTGCAGATCAGATTGTAAGCTCCCCGGAGCCGGGACTCCTCTTGTCACGTGTATTACTAATGTGAAGCGCTATGTACACTAATGGCGCTATATAAATTAAGACATACATACATACATACATATCAATTAAAAAAATCATTACAGGGATCCAAGATGAAACTACCAATCAGCCAGATATCTTAGCAATATTCTGTGCACGTGTCTCGCCCAATACCCCAATATAAAAGTCTTCGGACAAATCAACAAAACGGAACCTGAAATACAAGTCGTAACGCTGTTTCCATGTAATCCCTGTGGCGTATAATTAATGGCAGCTGCAAGTCGCACATCTGAGACAAGTAGTAACTATGCATGGAGGATGAGGCTGATGTGGCCTTTGAAGTGGGCGAATCTGGTTAGAATTCCCAATGCATGCTCTGAGCAAAGTCACTTTATATCCCTGTGCCTCAGGCACGGACATTAGATTGTAAGCTCTGCGGGGCAAAGACTCATTCGAAGACGTATTGCTCCCATAAAAAAAATGCAATCGTCGCGATAGAATTCAATGATGTGAGGCCAATAACCTCAAATAAAGAGGACTTTGTTGTATTAATAGTCTATTAAAAGGGATAGCTGACCGATTTCCTCATTCTAAGCATGCAATTCTAAGCTTGCCCACCTGGCAGTGATACTCGTCTCAGCTCACCCAACAAAAAGATGTTATGCTAAAACTAACAGTGTATGTATGTAGGTATATCTTTATTTATATAGCGCCATCCAGGTACATAGCGCGTCACAGCAGTAATACACGTGACATGATAATATAACACATAATGGGAATAAGCGCTTCAGACATAAAAGTTACATTAAGAAGAGGAGTCCCTGCCCCGAAGAGCTTACAATCTAAGTGGTAAGTAGGAAGAATGTACCGAGACAGAAGGAGGGTGTTCAGGTAAGTGCGTGTGCAAGGGGCCAAGGTCGATATATGAGGTGTATAGTATCAGCCACGGAGCTACCCATGTGCTTCGTTAAAGAGGTGGGTTTTAACAGTTTAACTGTCTTTGTTATAAATGTTATCATTCTTAAAGGGAAAAGAAAATTGCTTTGTTGCGTCTTTGGAAATAAAAGTTTGTATTTGCAGCGGGGACGTGGAAAATGAAAATGCCTGTCAAACAAGTGTGTCCTTGTCTCGACTTGGAGATCCAATGTGGGGAAACTTGGGTGCGCATTACCTGGGGAAAATAGGAGTTATGGGAGATTAAGTACCTTATGCGTCCAACCGGGTCTCTGATTGTCGCAGCTGCCCCGAGCTGCCGCGGGCCTCTCTCTCACCAGCGCACACCGGAAGCTGGGCCCCGACTTCTGGCCCCGCGTAGGAGAGATTCCCGCAGCAGATGAGGGGGAGCGGGGGTACCAAAGTCCTGTGACCATCCTCATGGTAGGTGTGTGTTGTATGTAATTGGGGATGGGGGGTAGTGTTTAATGTATTTGAGGGTGGGGGGTAGTACTGTATGTATTTGGGGATGGGGGGTAGTACTGTAGGTATTATGTGGGGAGGATTATTGTGTGGGGGTTATTGTTGTGTGTGTATTGTTGGAGGGGGATTGTGTGGGCATTGGGGGGGATTGTGTGTAAATAAAATGATGAAAAATATTGTGGAATGCTGCTTTAAAATCACAAAGATTACCTGCGACTCGTTTCTTTTTGTTCACAGTAAGTATTGCATCAAAGAGGCCTCTTTGCAGACTGGGAAATTCCATTTTGTTTATCTGTGGTTAAGCAAACGTTGCGTAATCATGACTATTTTAAGCTCTCATCTCTGGCTCTGTAGGCCTGGGGAATGTCTCAACTGATTTCACATATACTTCTGCGAATGTTTGGAGAAGTTTGCACGAAGGTAAAGCGAATAAGTGCAAACTTTGTGTGTTAAATTTGCGCAGTTGCAGAAGCTAACTGCATTTTTTCCTCCGCCCCCAAAAATTTACATTCGCTGTAGTTTCACCGAGATCGAGTTTGTTAAAGCAGCAGTCCCTCCTAAGCCCCCCCTTTGCAAAAATATATTTGTTTAGAGAGATTTAAACGCCATTATGTTTCCCCTAGAGGGGATGCTACCAGTGGCACCTTCACCGGTAAGCGTCTCAGAAACCTGTGGGTAAGGTTGCCACCTTCTATTGAAGGCAAACCCGGAGACTTTTTGCAATGAAATACATTTTGTTACATTTATTTGTTTTATTTATATATTTATTTCTCTTACCTTCTTCTCCGGCGGCATCTCCTGACATCTACCCCTACAAGGTCCAACCAACACGGCACTGCAACATCAAATGTCACCGTGTTTCCATGGCAACGTGACATCACACAACATTGTGGCGCCATGCGGTGTCAAGTTGCCACGACAAGGAGTCCTTGAGAAAGCGCTGTGAAGCGTGAAACGCGTGGGAGGAGATTTTTTTTGTCCTTGTCCCCATCATGTTTTTTGTTTTTTTTAATCATGTAGCTTAATAAAACTTTTTTTATTTTTTCAAATACCCGGTGAGTTGTTCTGTGCATTTTTGTCTGGACGGCAGACCAACCGATCCACAGTATCTACAGTGTGCTAATCGTCTGATTGGAGTGGCGATCCGGTGGGAGAGGCAGATCTCAGTGCGGACAAGCTATGAGGTCTCATTTCTAAAGGAGACGGTGGACAGAGGACTGGGAGAGCAGCAGAATACAAAGGTTCCAACAGAACAGGAGTTCTCTCGCAGCTGCAACGCTGAGCGTGGACTACGGGACGCTGCGGCTGTCGGATCCGGGATTGCACGGAGACGGAGGTAGGATTACCATTTGGCTAAGGGACGTACGAGGTCCATCTATATATCCTCTGACAATATATCCCCGCCAGTGTTCCAGGGTACCCCATAACTCACTCCGCATACCCCTTTCTCCTTTTTTATCTGATGAAACACCGAATCACATATTTTCCTATATCTGCCTATTGAACCACTGGATATACCCAGACCACGGAGCTATATATATTCTATCATTAATTAATAAATATCCATTAAGTTATACTTTGAGCTATCAGTGATCCACTTTTGATTTTTTTTATATAGAATGACCACCTTAGTCTATTATTTCTATTGCGTGGTGAGATCAGTATCTCAGTACAGGGTTACATTACTTTGATTAAGTTCCAACCTCATATAAGGGGAAATCACATTCCATGAATACTTCTGCTTTTTTTTTAAAACTTGGTAATGCGGTCGTTGCAGACTTGGGAGTTTTACGTACAGTATTTCGGCATCATATTTCACCAGGTGTCCGAGGGGTGAACTGCACATTACTTACTAATGCCGTAATTGCCAACAGGGGGTTTGTGAGGTGTGCCTCCAAGGGGGTCTCCCCCCAAAATACGCAATGGCTAATCCCAGGCTGGATAGTGAGTTCCTGCGCCCGTGTGGGGACTGTACACTGTAAATAGATTGCGGGGGTTCAAAATTCCATTTAGGGGTTAATTTGGCATGTTCTGTGAAACTGCTGAGACAGGGTATCACACAGTGCAAGAGAAACAAACAAGTACACCGGAGTAAGGTAAGTTGGAGTACACCGGAGTAAGGTAAGTTGGAGTACACCGGAGTAAGGTAAGTTGGAGTAAGGTAAGTTGGAGTACACCGGAGTAAGGTAAGTTGGAGTACACCGGAGTAAGGTAAGTTGGAGTACACCGGAGTAAGGTAAGTTGGAGTACACGGAGTAAGGTAAGTTGGAGTACACCAGAGTAAGGTAAGTTGGAGTACACCGGAGTAAGGTAAATTGGAGTACACCGGAGTAAGGTAAGTTGGAGTACACGAAGTAAGGTTGTTGGAGTACACCGGAGTAAGGTAAGTTGGAGTACACGGAGTAAGGTAAGTTGGAGTACACCGGAGTAAGGTAAGTTGGAGTACACCGGAGTAAGGTAAGTTGGAGTACACCGGAGTAAGGTAAGTTGGAGTACACCGGAGTAAGGTAAGTTGGAGTACACCGGAGTAAGGTAAGTTGGAGTACACCGGAGTAAGGTAAGTTGGAGTACACCGGAGTAAGGTAAGTTGGAGTACACCGGAGTAAGGTAAGTTGGAGTACACCGGAGTAAGGTAAATTGGAGTACACCGGAGTAAGGTAAGTTGGAGTACACCGGAGTAAGGTAAGTTGGAGTACACCGGAGTAAGGTAAGTTGGAGTACACCAGAGTAAGGTAAGTTGGAGTACACGGAGTAAGGTAAGTTGGAGTACACCGGAGTAAGGTAAGTTGGAGTACACGGAGTAAGGTTGTTGGAGTACACCGGAGTAAGGTAAGTTGGAGTACACCGGAGTAAGGTAAGTTGGAGTACACGGAGTAAGGTTGTTGGAGTACACCGGAGTAAGGTAAGTTGGAGTACACGGAATAAGGTTGTTGGAGTACACCGGAGTAAGGTAAGTTGGAGTACACCGGAGTAAGGTAAGTTGGAGTACACGGAGTAAGGTTGTTGGAGTACACCGGAGTAAGGTAAGTTGGAGTACACCGGAGTAAGGTAAGTTGGAGTACACGGAGTAAGGTTGTTGGAGTACACCGGAGTAAGGTAAGTTGGAGTACACCGGAGTAAGGTAAGTTGGAGTACACCAGAGTAAGGTAAGTTGGAGTACACGGAGTAAGGTAAGTTGGAGTACACCAGAGTAAGGTAAGTTGGAGTACACGGAGTAAGGTTGTTGGAGTACACCGGAGTAAGGTAAGTTGGAGTACACCGGAGTAAGGTAAGTTGGAGTACACGGAGTAAGGTAAGTTGGAGTACACTGGAGTAAGGTAAGTTGGGTCCAGTACATGGACAGTAAATAAACGACCTGTAATAATATTAGCATGTTCTTGTATAGCGCTGCTAGTTTTACGTAGTGCTATACAGAGGCATTTTGCAGGCACAGGTCCCTGCCCTGTGGAGCTTACAATCTATATTTTTGGAGCCACAGGCACAGGGAGATAAAGTGACTTGCCCAAGGTCACAAGGAGCCGACACCGGGAATTGAACCAGGTCCCCCTGCTTCAAACTCAGTGCCAGAGTCAATGTCTCTACTCAAAGCCGCTCCTTCTCAATAATGAATATGTGTTTCTTCCAACTAACAAGGTATGAAAATATTAACATGAAAAGGTTAATTTGTAGTTAGGAAAAAAAACGATATGACGCTTTGCTTGAGGAATAGAATCTCACAGCAGATGAGAAACATCTAACCAAAAGACTGCTCTCCATTTATAAACATACCATTTGATTCCTGCTAAGGATTGAAGCTTGGTATTGTAAATTGCCTCAAGAATAAATATATCGGAACTGCAAAGAAACCTGTGTCGGAATCTGTATTTTCATACACACAAGGCTCTTATGATATTGTCAGTGCTTACGAACCAGCATTGAATTTGAGGAACATTTATTTTCAATGGCGAGACTTGGCCAGCATCTGTGTCCCACATATCTCACAATGGAGGGATTGCTCACTTTTGTAAGGGTGAGTTCCAATTTTATCACTATTCAGCATTATTGTGAGTATGTGGTCTCAATAAAAAACCTGAGGAAGAAGCATCCAGTGATTATACAAGGACACTTTGAGACTTTACGGCCTGAATACTGTACCATGAGAGTTGACACAAGAGAGTTGACACAGGAGTTGACACAAGAGGTTTCTTGGACAGCAGCTTCCGGCAGGAACCATGATCATGGAACTAACTTAAAGGGGCCCGGCGTGAGGCCCTCCAGAGTTTAATACGCTAGGCAAAAGCTTTTGTGGGGGTCCACCGTCAGGCACCTGACGGGGGATATTCACTAGAACTTGAGTATTTACCTCTGGATGGTCCTGTAATACAAGCTTCAGAGTGCATAAGGACCTTGATATTATTCAACTATTCGCTGCAATACAGTGAACAATAGAGAAAGTAGTCTCCAAAATCAGTGCATCCGAGTTAGGGATAACAACACCATAAATGAATAAAAGTCTCAAATGGATAAAGGACAGGAATATATAGAACACACCAGTGAGTATAACTTAATACACTTGATAGAAGAACTAATTGATGGGTTAAATAATGCCTGTAAGTGGAGCACTGCCAGAATCAACCACTGTTGTGTTGGAACAGTAGTGACTCAGCATGCCCCTATGATAGGCAAACACCCTAGAGTATAATTCTCATCACTCCAATCTTCATGAAGAAAAAGATTGTACTCGCGTTGCTGGTGTGTACCGTCCCTGGATGCGTGCGTGCATGCAGCCGAAATGTACGCAGAGAAGGTTTCCACGTGGAGAGAAAAACGGAGCACAGCAAAGGCCAAAATAGTCTGGGGCTAAGCAAAGGTGGTAATAAAATTAATCTTTATTGATGGTGAACAACACGGAAGAGTGTGGATATACCTCTAACGCATTTCGCTCTAAGATAGCGCTTTGTCAAAGAGTATCCTGCTTAAACCCAGACTATTTTGGCATTTGCTGTGCTCCGTTTTTTCTCTCCACGTGGAAACCTTCTCTTATTCGCTGCAATAGTTTGAAAGGTTTTTACGAGAATAAGTCTGACTTTTATTCTAGTGCAGGCTCAGAAATATAGGATTCCTCTGGTCCTGCCCACAGATTCAGGGTGCATTAATAACTGGGGAGCATTATGGGCACAGGTTAGAAATGTTTTCAAAGAAATTGCTGAAAAGAAATTTGACACCAATAAAGAGAAAAATAATTTCGGCACTTGGCCAAGATGGTGTTAATTTATGAGCGGGAAATTAAATTGACTAAAGGTTAGATAGTCTGTTTCTCAGAGACCAAGTAACAGTATGGTCCACCATGCCCCCGTGCAATGATATAAAAGGGTATAGGGGGAGATCTACCAAAAAACAAAACCCCATGTAAACCTTTTACCTGTTACTATCGTAACAAAAACAAAAGAACACTGTCCTATGCTCAGAGGAGTGAAGCTGTGCTCCATAGAGCTGAGTGATAGCGATGTAAATATCATAGGTTGAAACATCAGGTCCTATAGTCATCCTTCAGAGAGGCACCTAGCCAGGACATATGTAATATGGAGGGCAATTATAATCTGCATACCTACTTGTAAGTCTCTGGATCACTGGTGCCGGGGGCCTCCTAAATTGTTGCTCTGTTAGCAGAGTCGCATGAATGCAGCTGGAGTCCAATGCGTGATTCCGAATGGAAGAACTTATCAGAAATAAACAAGAAAGGAAGGAGCACAGCAATCGGATCAAAAACTGGAACCTAAAGTTCTTTCTTCTATTTCCTACTATTCCACGAAGCCGTGCACCTAAACGGCGAAACGCGTAGTGTCCAGCCAACCAACATCCAGAGGGAAGATCCAAGAAAGCGCCCTCACCACAGAGTCCGGAAGTCCCAGACGCACCGGAAGTGATGCGGGCCGCCGGCGTGGATGCGGGAGCGTTTAGAAGCAGCAGAGACCGGCACGGTACACAGGGAGATCGCAACCAACTGTGTACCCGCCATCTGCTGCCGATCACGCTGTTTTTTTATCATCTTAAGTGTAAGCCTCCAATTTTATTATGTTATAAGAATATATTTTTGCTGTCTATACTGTTTGGTCCTTTTTTCCTTTCTCGGAGATCGGTTGCTGGTAGTTGCTGCACTAACCACAGGGAACATCCACACCTTAAAGTTGGAGGACTGCTCATTTTTTGCTACTTTCATGTGAGTAGCCATTCGTGAGCCTATCGCATTATTATCACATTCACTTTATGACATTTCTACACTATGTGATGTCTTTTTATTTGACATGGCTGCAAGCTGCTGTTTTCTTTGGAAGAATTCTACATGCAAGACTTTTGAAACAGTCTCACAACAAGGGTTGAATGTGTTTGTCAAGCCTCTTATTTTAGCACCTTAGCTCACTGCATACTGTCACTTATTTTGTCGTTATATTTTGGCACCTATTTATTTGGGCACTTATTATTTTATGAAAAGACATTGCAGACAAAAGATGCAGGATGGGGAACAAGCCACAATCTACAATACTGCTCCCCCTACCACTCTTTCATTTGTCGCAAAGACAAAATTACCTGCTCATTACCTGCTCTCAAATTCCCAGTACTATACATACGAGCCAAGCTCCAATCAACAATCTCACATTTTTGTATACAGTGTACACCAGCGCTGTGCAATCTTTCCCGCATGTGCCCCCCTCCTGCTTCCCTCCCTGCTCACGCCCCCTCTCCGGCTCCCGGCGTCAAATGATGTCGCGGGGTCACGTGGCGGCACGTTGCCATGCCAACGTGACATCACATGACCCCGCGGCGTCATTTAACTCCACGTTGCCATGGCGACGCATCGCGGAAGAGAAGGTAAGTGAAGTTGCAGGGGCCTCACGCGAACCCACGCATTAATTTAAATGCCTTGGGGGAAGAGCGTGGGGCCTCTGCAACCGTCCCGGGCCCCCCCTGAATAATCTTGCACCCCCCAGTTTGCGCACCGCTGGTGTACACTATTGCTGTGTTTTTCTTTCTGGGTTGATCCTGCTCCTTCTGGACTTTGGAGGAGATTTGCTGTGTTAGAGGGCTTCTGGAAACAAGTCCTCACCTGAGGTTTTTGAGCAATTTTCACCCCAGTATTTATTATCCATTCACTATTGTTTTATTCCACTTAACACACGTATATTGATTAGTGCGGGAGCGTCGTCCAATTCTTTTGGTGTGTGGTTACAAATAGATATGACATACATTTTTAAAGATAAAATCCTATTTAAAAATACATATATTTAGGCATGTGTAATAAGGCAGAATGACCACTAGATGGTAAATCTAAAAAAAAAAAAAGCAGTACAGCAAGTAATGAATAATAAATAACAATAGTATAAAATATCCAATCTACTATATATTTTTGAAAGCATTGTATGTATGTATGTTTCACTGTGTTCCCTGTCCCTAGCGGCAATCTCATTGGTCCCTTGGCCCGCCCGCCCCCGCACACCTCTCATTGGCCTCACACACTCACACCACCCCCTTGGCCCGCCCCCCACACCTCTCATTGGCCTCACACACTCACACCACCCCCTTGGCCCGCCCCCCACACCTCTCATTGGCCTGAGGCGGAGTGATGGGCCAAAGGTCCAAAAAACACACACACACACACTGCGCGGCTCTCATCGGGACCCGCGCGCACCTCCTCCTCTCCCCGGGTCTCCCGCTTTCCCGCACTTATTCCTCCTCCCCCAGACCCCCCTCCCCTCCCGGCGCCGCTACAGTCAGCGGGGGAGCAGAGCGAGCGCCCGGGACACAGCGGGGGACTCTCACCTCACCACCCATAGGCCACGCCCTCAACCCCCCCACAACACACACAGAGCACGCGGCTCTCCCTCACACCGGTCTCTCCCCCCCCCCCCCCCCGCCACACACACAGAGCACGTGGCTCTCCCTCACACCGGCCTCTCCCCGTCCCCCCCCGCCACACACACAGAGCATGCGGCTCTCCCTCACACCGACCGCTCCCTGTCCCCCCCGCAACACACACAGAGCACGCGGCTCTCCCCGTCCCCCCCGCCGCACACACAGAGCACGCGGCTCTCCCTCACACAGGACGCTCCTCCGGCTGTCTCCGCCTCTCCCCGCGAGAGGTGCAGCACCTCCTCACCGGAGCGTCTCAGCCTCGCCGCGGAGGAGCCCGAGGTGGAGGAGGAGGGCGGCCGGGACCCGGAGGAAGAGGAGCGCGGCCGTGTGCAAGGTGAGGAAACGATGGGTTATTTTACGCGTCCCTGACTCCCCCTGCCCTCCCTCCACCTTGCGCCCCCTGCCCTCCCTCCCCATGCCCTTTGCCCCCCCTCCCAATGCCCCCCCTGCCCTACCTCCCAATGCCCTTTGCCTCCCCTGCCCTCCCTCCCAATGCCCTCCCCCTGACCTTTGCCAACTGCCCTCCCCCCCTGCCCTTTGGCCTCTTGCCCCTCCCCCCCTGCCCTCTTGCCCCACTCCCTGCCCTCTTGCCCCCCTCCCTCCCCTCTTGCCCCCCCTGCCCTTTGCCCCCCTCCCTCCCCTCTTGCCCCCCCTGCCCTTTGGCCCCCCCGCCACTCCCTGCCCTTTGGCCCCCCCGCCCCTCCCTGCCCTTTGCCCCCCCGCCCTTCCCTGCCCTTTGCCCCCCCGCCCCTCCCTGCCCTTTGCCCCCCCCGCCCCTTAAAATAAGAGCAATATAATGTCTTCTTTCACCAGGAGTAAGTGTTCTATTCCAAAGATACATTTCAAGTACTGTATACCTTTCCTTTCTAAAAAGATGTCCAACCTTTTTTTTTTTTAACAAATCTATTGTTCAAAAAATCTATTGTTTTCATTTGTCAAAAAGCCATTAAAAAGTATAGATTTACATTTTGTCTTATAGAAAACTTTAATATGATATGTATATACTTTTTTTTTATTATATATTATATTTTCTCCCAAATTTGTAGACAGATTGCACATTTTGATCACATAATTACGTTGATTGATTGGAGTAGAAGCCTATATATACTATGATAAGATTAGACATGATATGATTCCTGAAGAAGCTCTGGCGAAACGCGGAGGATGTGGTGAATCTGCACAGGGAACGAGGGAGTAGAGTCCTGGCTACCGGATCAGCTGAGTCAAGCCGCTTCCACCCTCAGTTGAGACATCACCGGAAGTGACGCAGGAATGCGGAAGTGATACGCGTACCGGCAAAGATCTGCAACAGAGACGCCGCGGACCCACCATATTCGTACAATGCGCTTATTTCTCATGTGAAATGTGAGTGTATTTCCACATCTTCTTGTCATTTTACAATATACTTCTAGACATACTTGTGACGGTGGGGAGGATTTGGCCCGGGATTAAAGGGGTTACACCCCAATTGGCCACCCTCTAACCTCACCAGGGAGACAAGGGGTTAACTGGGCTGAGGCCCAGACATGTGATTTAACCCTTGTCATAACCTGAAAATGTATATTCCACTGTTCCCCTGTTTTATTGTTATAGCAGTGTCTGCATCACACACCCACTGGGATCCATCCGGGAGCACAAGGGTTAATGGTTGTATAGTGATTATAGCCCTTTGTGTAATTTTCCCGCCTTTTCAGGCACCATTTTGCAGGCTCCCATAGGCCGCCATTGGAACTCCATGTATTTCAATGGCGAATCTTGCTGTCGAGTCCTGTTCCTGAGAAGACCAGCAGATGGCGTCCGAGAGAGCGGCGGTTTCCCATTGAAAGTCAATGGGCTCATTGACTTCAATGGAGAAATCCTCGAAAGAGCTTTCCAGGAACGAGTTGGCTGCCGTCCAAACCGCTTAACCGCAAAGCGGATACATTTTCAATAGGAGAGCTTTGATCACTGATAAGTCAAGTTCAACGACAAGTGGCGTGGGAATAAACAGTTCTAGGGCACCTAGAAATAAAATTCTTTCTGTCTCTAGTTCCTAGACCTCCCCCCACTCGACCACAACCGGGTCCCCGTATCCTGGACCCCCGATAAGGATCGAACCGAGAAGAGCGGGCCACGCCATAGGTTCCAATGGCGGCGGCAGAAACAGCTCAAGAAAACGGCTAAGTGTGAAAAGTTGAAAATTGGTAATCCATAGCTCCGGTTCCGGAGGGCCCAGCGGATCAGAGTTTGGGGTATCTGTAGCCACTGCTCCGGCATCAGTGCAGAACCATGCTTGACCCGCTTGGACCAACCCGACGGAGTATGGACCCCCTTGAAGGGTCGGGACTTTTCCCATAGACTCCAATGGCGGCCAAACCCCATTGACCGGCTACGGCGGAAAAACCCCATTGACTTCAACCGCGGCGTCGCCCCGTTGAAAGTCTATGGCGGGGATTCCCATAGCCGCCAACGGCGGCGGTTTGCCATTGAAAGTCTATGGCGGCGAAGCCCGTTGTTTTCAATGGGGATTTAGTGAAAAACCGTGATTTAATTTACAGCGGAGATTTGTGTATTAAAATGTGAAACGGTTTTAAGTGTATTTGTGTATCTCCGGTTCCGAAGGTCGTAGCATGTCGCAAATTGGACCATAGGGTGTCCCAGTCCCAGCATTGAGAACTGGGAAGTTTGGACCTGCTGGACCTAACGGAACCGGATATTTTGATATGTTCATTTTTTATCTATCATACTGTGTTTCAAGGTATGGGTAAAACCCAGAGGAAATTCCTTTGCATACCAGGGTAGCATATGGCCAGAAAGGCGACCCAATGTCTAGGACTTGAGTATGTTTCAAAGGATTTTGTCACCTCCACTGTTTGCATGAGGGCAGAGATTACTCAAACCAGAGCAGTCTTCAAGTGTTCCATTTCACACCTCACAAACAAAGAATATCCTGCCAGGACCCCAAACTGGTAGACTAGCTGGCATTCCTGATGTAGAGGAGGGGTTATAGAAATGAGACCCCAGAGCTCTACTGCGCATGTACCGACTAGCAGGGGGGCAGGGATCAAAATGTGTTCCCATGTTAGTGAGTGGCTGGAGGTAATTGAAAACCAATCACCTGTACTTAAGGTTAAGGATAGGGCCACAAAAGGTATATAATCTGTGGTCAACCCTTTATACTTGGTCTGTTCTATACCATCTTGATTGCTGAGAGAAACGCTATGCACTGTCTTCCTGCCAGAGGTCTTTCATGTCTTTGGTGTCTTGATGACTATGAAGAGTGCTGTATGAACTGCCAGTCCAGATATGACTGCTTCATCATTTCCATTTTAAGTAAGTGTCTATATTTTGCCTGTTATTTGTACATTTTGTGTGTTCACCTTTATCAAGGAATAAATTATATTTTATCATATCTAAGTCTTGTCCCAGTTCAGACCCAGTTATAAATATATATTATCTTTTATATATTTATGTGTGTAACATACAGCCTGCCACAAAGTCACCGTGACAATACTATAGCATTCGAGTTTTTCTTTTCATTCTTTGAGACGAACCGGAAGACCACTGCAGCATCTTTTAGGGTATGGCCCCAGTGCCTGCACTGCACGCTCGCCTGCGAGGCTGGCGGCACGTGCAGCCGAATTCCCCAGGGGGGGGGGGCGTGACATGGCGCGGCCATGACGTCACCCGGCAGGTTTGCCCTCATTGGCTGAACCGCCGGGGGCGTGGCCTAGCGCTCCGTCGCCCGTGTCCACCTCAATTTTAGGGCCTGGAAGGAAAACTCGCCGCGCAGCGCTGCTGCCCCTTGCAGCGGGCCCGGCCCCATTGAGAGGCGGCTCTTGTCGCCAAAGCGAGCGCTGCAGTAGCCAGCGGGGACCAAGCCTTAGAGACACATACTGGAGGTCTTTTCATCACTGCTCCAATAAGAGAGAGATTGTATCTCTGATATGCCATATCCCCAAGGAGAATTCGTGAGTTAAACTGATCTACATTCACGTATAAGAATTCATCATTATTTTGGTCGCACTATTGTATTTACCTTATCTCACCCAGAAGCCCACGAAGTGTCAGGATGCCCTGAAACAATAAGGCGGCTGATCAACGAGGGGGTAGTACTCGGCCCATCAGGGGCCCCTGTGGATATGGAGCGCTGCAGAGCAGAGGGGCTCTATAAGTAGCCTCGTGAATATAAAAGCTCAGCACTTTCCTGGTGGGCTGAGATGGGGGCAGCTAGGGAAGCAGCACAAACGGCACAGGCCAAGGATACTCTATTGGAAATATAAGGAGACCTCTGTATATTAAATGTGCGACTGTTCCTACAAGATAATAAAGCTGCTGTTTGAATGAATAAACTTCCCGGTGCCCAACATTGTGTACCCACGCCCAGGCTGCAGGAGGCCTGCACCCCGAACCAGGCAATGCAACCTGAGCCACCATAACACCGATACTGAGGTATACTCCCTAAGATCTGGGCCGGGGAGGGAAACAGGATTAGCTGCTTCTTATGGGATCTAAAAAAGGATTTCTTTTCTCCCTAGCTTCCTCTTTCAAATCAAACAGCTTTTTTTTTGACACTCTCCATCTTCTAGACCTATTTGTGTTAACAGTGCAACTTCCAATATTTAATGACCAAATCCTCCCTTTGGTTGAAACTCTTGTAGTCTATATACACTTCAGTGATTGAAATGCAGTGCTTCCAATAGGGAGGGGGATTGAGTACTGCTCTCCCAGCAGGTGCATAGATACACTACTGAAAAACCCTGCAATGCAGGGGGGCCCCAAGAGCAGGTGGAGACCCCCAGCTGGCCGGCACTTGAAGGGGGGCATGGCCAGAGGTCTGGCCCAACCTCCGTGTCGGGCTGCCGGGGCCGTTATTTGCTGCGGGGGGTGTACCAAGATTTGCCAGGTTTCCAGTATTGAACCGGACTGTCCTGTCTTTACACACTCTGTCCGGTAAATAATGAGAGGTTATACTGGATATGTATGTGTATACCGGTATTACCTCTCTGGACATGTATGTGTATACCGGTAATACCTCTCTGGGCGTGTATGTGTATACCGGTATTACCTCTCTGGGCGTGTATGTGTATACCGGTATTACCTCTCTGGGCGTGTATGTGTATACCGGTATTACCTCTCTGGGCGTGTATGTGTATACCGGTATTACCTCTCTGGGCGTGTATGTGTATACCGGTATTACCTCTCTGGACATGTATGTGTATACCGGTATTACCTCTCTGGGCGTGTATGTGTATACCGGTATTACCTCTCTGGACATAGTGACCTGACCGGCTTTGGGGGGCCGCGGGATTTCCCTGAGCAGGGAGTGAGCTGGGCTCTTGCTAGGGGGCTGGGCAGCTTCCTACATCCTGTTGTTGGCTATTCGGATGCCATCCGCAGCTTGAGCCTCAGGAGCATGGTGTTTGGCAGCTGGGGTCGGCGTCTCCCTCCTCTCCTCGCGGCCGCGTCTCGAGCCCGCCTCCTCTCCTATGACGTCACTGCGAAATCGAAGAGTTTGGGTGGGGGTGGGAGAGATAAAGGTAGAGAGGAGGGGGAGAGAGTTCGGGTGGAGAGTGAGTTATAGATGAAAGTGAGAGTGCTGTGTAAGGCTGAGATTATACAGCCTGCGATTGCGCTCGCGTGCCAACCTCAAATTGACTAATGTCTATGAGGCCGCTCCGTGTGCGGGCGGGCGCGCGCGCGCGACGTAGAGCTCGCTGGAGCGACCACTTTTGAAGAGACAATTTTTTTTGTCTTTTTCAAGCGCTGTCGCATGACATCAGCATCACGTGAGCTGGTTCAGCCAATAAGGGCGAACCAGCATCGTGACGCGTCCGCCACGCCCCCCGCATCGCCGCCAGCACTATGAGCAGGGATCGCTTCTGCTCCACCCGTGCGGCAAGGTAAGAGCTCGCACTCTCGCAAGCAAGCGAAGTGTATGAGCTTAGGCTATAGTGTGTGCTGTGGTCTGCTGAGAGCTGCACCCCTCCCTCCCTGTGCTGGCCCTGATGTGGGTGCGGCTGTTTCTGTTACTGAGGACTGCCCCCCTTCCCTTCCTTCCCTTAGTCTCTTTTCAAAGCGACTCCTGTCTTCTGTTGGTGAGTACAACTTTTACTTAACTACCCAAGTTGTTTTAAATACTTTGACAATACGGAGCATCTGCTTCCTCTTTCTTGTTATAAGACACGGCTATGGATTAGATAGAGCTTTTTTGTTAGCAGACATTAAGGACGGTGAGTAGTCTGATGTGTGTGCGCGCGCGTAAAAAAAATAATAGTAAAAAATAAAATATATATATATACACAGCATAAAACGCTGCTATAACGCAATAAAAGAGATTTATTCCACATGCAATGTTATGGGTTACAAATTGTAATCTCACAATTTACTTCAATTATAAACATTTAAAGGCATTAAAGGTTCTTTCAACCTCATCTGGAAACTCCCCTACCCTGGAAGCCAGCTTTTCAGAGATATATATATATATTCATGTGATATTAAACGTAAATGTATTTACATATTGCATGGCACTGTGAGTTATGTTTAGAACTACTGTATATAGATATTATCCTAAAGTTACAGTAGCGCAATTTTTTTTAACATACTTTATATAGATAGTACATATGTATGCGTACATATACATATACATATATTACTTGTGAGCACATTCACATGTCTTAGACAGGTCTGCAGCCCTGCTTTTCCCCATTATCACCTAGCATACAGTGCTTCCACTGCAGCAAGGGATTCTGGGAAATGACACCCACCATAACTTAAATCATATACATATACATTTAGGCTATGGCCCCAGTATTACGTGCAGCATGCGCGCCTGCACAGTTGAAAGCCGCGTTGTGCGATCTGTATGGGAGTGATGGGATGCGCAGGGGGCACGGCCGTGACGGGGCATATCTGCCCTTCCATTGGCTGCGCGCCTACCATGTGATCTTGGCACGGGAAGACAACATTCTTGTCTTCCCTGCCAGCGTACGCGTTACAGCGTTTTGCACGGCCACTGGGGCCTGCCCCATAGAGGGCTGTGCGGCGTGCACGCCGTAACGCGCGCCGCAGCCTACACTGGGGACTTGGCCTTATAGTGCTCAATGAAAGGCGTCTTTAGGAACATAAGTCTTATCTAACCACTGTAATCATAAGCAGGAAAGGTAGCTCCTCCAAATCTCTCTTAGACGAAGATTACAATGGCTGCGTGTGTGACGTCACGCGCAAAACCTGCACTGAGGTCCGAGGCGACAGGGAGGCGTGGCTGGGACGTCACGTGAGCGGTTCATCCTCATTGGCTGAGCCGCGCACGTGACCCGGCAGGTGCTTGGCAGAAACAAAATGATTTGTCTGGCCTAGAGTCGCGTTCGCGGTCGAGCTTCATCGCAACCGCGCGCTCTACGGCCTGCCTCATACTACTATGGTCGCGACCTTAGACCCAGATTCTCCAGTGTGGAAACCATAACCAAACTCTGGTTGGGAGTTGGGAGTGACTTTGTGGATTATTAGCAGCGATGGAATTATTAACTGCATGTCTATATTAAAAACTGAGGGAGCTCAGTACATACACACATAAATACACACATACAGTATGCATGTGCTGTGAACACATTGGAAAGGAATGTATTGTGCTTTCAGTTTCGATTTCCTGTAACTGTACCCGGTGATAGGAAGGGAGAAGGCTGCAATGCAATATACTCTCTGTATTCAAACCCTGGCTGCCATAGGGAAAGATCTGAGCTCCCAACCACCTGGTTTGGATACGATGTGTCATAGTGCAAGGCAAAGACCAGGCAAAAACCTCAATTCTGCTTCTGGATTGGGCTCAAGAAATGTCACAGGAACAAGCGTTCTCACGGCATTTACTTCCTCAAGGAAGGGAAAATGGTGTGGGGGGGGGGAGGGATGGGAAAATGGTGTGGGGGGGAGGGATGGGAAAATGGTGTGGGGGGAAGGAAGCGTGCCATCTGAGCTCCCTGGGAAGGAAGGAAGGAGGAGAGGGCGACTGAGTTTGGAGGGAAGGAATAGGGGACCGGCTGAGCTCGCTATCCCAATGTTTGTGACCTTCTGGGGGCCGACACATCAGATATGTCTACATGTTGTACTGAATAAATACTCTTCTTTCTTCTACCCCTTGGGTTGTGCTAGTATTTTGGATCACCTTGGTGATCTCTACTGACTATTCTTACCTACCTTTTACTGTGCACCTCCTACCCCTCTGCTGAGCGACTCACAACAATATACATACATACACAGATATAGCCTCTTCAGATCTTAACTGTTTTTTTTTTTTAATTTGTTTTTACATATTGCTGTATTCTGCATCACAATTATCATTGAGTCCTATGGAAACTCCATGACATTATGAGGCATGTCAGGGTATGTTGAGGAATCTGGGGGAACAGTGAGGCCCACTGCACCTGTATATTCTTAAACCACGTCCAATCCGTAGCTCTCCATAGCTCTAGCCCTTGAGAAACATATGTTTGTGTGTGTGTGTGTTTATAGTTGATAAACATTGATATCTCTCTTTTAGAACATGGACGTTCTGAAGTCTCTCTTTACAATCTCCCAGACTATATATAGTCTTTGTTGCCAGGCCAAATACAACAAGAAAAAGTGCAATCGTCTTCAGACCAAGATCGAATCCATGATGGAGCTCATTGAGCAGTTGAAGACACAGCCTCAGATGTTCGCGGAGCTGGAGCAGGTTGTGAAAAAGTTGGAGAAGACTTTGAACGATGCAGTGTCTTGGGTAACCAAATACTCCAATCTGGGCCGGGGGAGAATGACCATTCAGGCCAACAGTATTAGTGAAGAGTTTAATCACATTATTGAACGTTTATGTGATGCTCACCAGATCCTCTCTCTCCAACTGCATGTGAAAAATAGCAGGCAACTTCAAAACGTTTTTGATGAAATAACCAGGAAGAAGGAAAATCAGAAAGATTGTGAAGAGGACATGGAACTAAAGGAATTCCTGCAAGGTTTGTCTTATTTTTTCTACGGTTCTATAAAACTACTTGCATAGCACCTTTCTGTTCTAAACTATTCTGCAATTATACGTCAGAGACATTTATGGCACGGCGTTTGGGTGAAATTCTATTTTTGCTCTTCGGTGACTCTGGAAAGAGGCTCTTTGTAATGTATGCTGTAATCTAAATGGTTAACTACACCTTCTCCTATATGATAAGGCATCTCATATATGTGTAACCCCTCTTTATTTGCCTAGATGTATTAATATGTACTAGCTACTGTAAGTGCCCGGCTTCGCACAGGTTCCGGTATTCTGGAGTTATAATGTAGGAGCCGTACTCACACTCATTGCATAAGTTAAAAACAGTTCACAATATATTTGGACATCGTGAGTAGCCAATCAGCAAACCGCCACTGATCCTTCTGGGACGCTGGTGTGAGGACCGTCTCCTCAGCTGTGGGAGCCTCGGCCGGTGTCTCCGTGAGCTCCGTCACTTCCGGTTCGGTCAATGCGTTTCGCCAGTTGATTGGCTTCATCAGGAGTATCTCCAAATAAGCAATAGTACTCCTAATTAAGCCAATCAACTGGCAAAACGCGTTGACTGTGAGTGTTTGAAGTCGCAGAGCACTCACAGACGCGTACTAGCCAGTAACCCGAAAAACGGTAGAGACGTCTGACCAAACCGGAAGTGACGTGACGGAGCTCACGGAGACACCGGCAGGGACTCCCACAGCTGGGGAAACATCCTCACATTGGCATCCGAGCATCCCTGCTCGAGGTGGGTCTTCTTTTATTGGCCATGCCTCCATGGCTCTGTCTCCCTACCCCGATCAAATCTGATACTCTCTTGTTTGATCTCGCACTCAGTGGCTAACCTGGAAGTAGAAGTTTTCCTCCTTCTCCACTCTCTGTGGCTCCAAATGTACTCTGTAAGGCCTGCGGTTAGTCAACAGGGGTGACAGCTTCTCCCCTTCTCTAACTGCTCATATGATAGCCATAGCAGGCCCTTTAACGCTCTCGGCGATTCAGACTTTCTTATCCTGCTCTGATTCACCCCATTCTTCCACCATCTGGGTGACCTGCTCTATCCAGCTCTTGAAGTCTTGCTCACTGCCTGGAGTGGCCCTTGCACCTGAGCAAATCCGTAGCCACGATAGTAAATTTCCCCTTTCAAGATTGCATGGACTTACTTCCCCATGCCCGTGCCTCGGGAGACTTTGGGTTTATCCGTAGAGGATGTGGGGACAGTGGGGCACATCTATCTTTGAAGATCTTCCATTATTGTTCCCTCTTTGGCTAGAAACTCTTTGACCCCAACAACTACAATAGCGGTGGGCAACCTTTTCTAAGCCGCAACCCGTACATTTAAATGTCCACCACGTGAACCGCCTAAACGCAGCCATAAAAACAGCAAGGATTAACCCTGCGGGGTCCCGCAGCATTAATCTTCTGATTGGGACCCCCGCAGCAATAATCATCTGACCGAAGTGACATAAACTAACTTGCACTACAGCAGCAGCAGCGCGTCTCTCTCAATCTCCACAGCAGCAGCACGTCTCTCTCCACGTCTCTCTCAATCTCCCCAGCAGCAGCAGCAGCACGTCTCTCTCAATCTCCCCAGCAGCAGCAGCGCGTCTCTCCCTGTGTCTCTCTCAATCTCCCCAGCAGCAGCAGCAGCCCGTCTCTCTCCGCGTCTCTCCCAATCTCCCCAGCAGCAGTCAGAAGCAGTCTCTCCGGCTCATTCAGTCAGCCTGGATGACAACGTAGAAGCCTGAATATGGATATGTCGGAATATGGATATGCCCATATTCAGGCTTCTACGATGCTATCCAGGCTTACTGAACGGAACCGAAGAGACTGCTTCTGACTGCTGCTGTTTCGGTCAGAAGATTAACGTTATGAGGATGCCATCCAGAAGCAGGGACGCCCACAGAGTTAATTCTGTGATGTTTTGGCAAAGCCCAGAAATTTGCCAACGACCCCCATGAATCCTTCTCTTACCGTGCTTCCCAAAACTGGAACAATCTACCAGAGACTCTCACAGCCGCCACCAGTCTAAGTTCTTTCAAAATTAAAGTTGTCTCACATTTTAATCTGGTCTGTAACTGTTACTTACGCGTATAATATATATTATCTCGGTGCATGCATTGTCTTGTATATAATGTATACCTGTTTACTTATGTAACCATGTATTTGTCATCTTAACTCTATGCCCAGGACATACTTGAAAACGAGAGGTAACTCTCAATGTATTACTTCCTGGTAATATAATAGGAGAAGCTGCACACCACAATGAATAGAATCAAAAATACTTGCAAAGACCGGTGCTACTGGTTCAGGGGTAAATGCCTAAAAAGATCCAGTATATGGAGAAAAGATGAACGATCCAGGGCAACTTCGGATTTATCTAAAGAAATTTAATCAGCACAAAAAAAACACGTTTCATCCTTCCAAGAGGACTTTATCAAGTGACTGGAAGCCAGTCACTTGATAAAGTCCTCTTGGAAGGATGAAACGTTGTGTTTTTGTTCTGATTACATTTCTTTAGATAAATCCAAAGATGCCCTGGATCGTTCATCTTTTCTCCATACTTCCTGGTAAGACGTTATAAATAAAATAAGGGGATCACGACCAATGGGTTGCGCACCACGGTTCTACTGCGACATTGGTGGGGTTGCTAGAGCCCATGGAGGAACTATGCCGTGTAATGATATTCCACACAGCATTCTCTTCCATCTCTGCTATACTGTCGGGTATCCGGGCAGGATCAAGCCTTTTAGCACACACACACACACACGGTACAAATGCATCTTTTATATTATAGTGTAACACTGTATTTATGCCCTTCCCCACACTTGAACCGACTTTCATGGTCGTGTCATTGACTGTGTCAGGGATCCTGTTACTACAAAGGTGTTATCACAATCTGGGCTTTTCCTGGTACACTCAAAATGGCCACACATCATGGCTAGCTACTTTATATAAGCAGCAGGGGGCACTGTTGGGTGGACATCTCCCTGGTTGTCAAGAACATTCCAGAACAATCTAATGCCGAGTAGCGGAAAATGTGTACCTTGTTGAATGACCTTTACAATTCATCAGGGGAAGGTTTATGTGTTATCTACACCAAAAATGAGCTCAGCAATGTCTCCAATTTATGCCTTCTTTACTTCCCTAGATGTATTAATATGTATATACTAGGGCAGGGGCCTGAGTATACCTCACCTGTACCCAAGAAAAAATATTCAGCCCGGCGAGACTTTTTATATGAGGAACACAGAAATCACATGCAGTGGCCCTCCGAATCGAAGAACCATGAAAAATGCTTCTGACAGTCACACAGAGAGAATAGTATTGTACCCTGCTGCGCAATTATCTGTATCTTACTCAGTGGCTCAGGTACTAAATAATGGGCCACTGTTGGTGCCGGTACAGCCGTGTGAAAGTATGGGTATGTTATTAATAGGTGCAGGCCTGTTACTTCGCAATGAATGGCAGTAGCTGTGTATGTTGAAAAGGATGCTGAAGTATCATTGATGGATTGTGTATCTGGGCTTACTGGCTAATGCCACAAGTCTGATTTAAATGATATGGTGGGAGGTGAAGGAGAGTAACCTCAGTTTTTTTTTTTTTATGCAGATCACTTAAAACTAGTGGCAGATAAAGTGGATAGTGTGGCAGATAAAGTGGACGATGTGGCAGTTAAAGTGGACCGTCTGGTTGTTGCAGTAAAAACTAGCACGCCCACTGCAGGACGGGAAATCAAAGATCAACGTTCTTTGTGTAAGTGACTCTGTGCAAATGCTACATACACATGAGCCATTTCAAGTGACCTCCATGTATTTGCCGTACACCCTCACCAAATACCCCGTGCCCATCAAATTCTTTCTGCACCCCACATACACAGCAAACTTTGTAATTGTGCCCCATTCGCGTGTGCCCTGAGTTTCTGCAATCACAAAATCCTATAATGTGCTTATATCTTACAACTCACAGCATTCCCCATCCTACACCTTACGCCTCATCAAGATCCTTCATACCATGCCCCCCGCCGGTCGTGATGCCACAACGCCCGGGTGTGCAAACCCCTGCATACACCCCTGAGCGCACACTCATGCGCTAGACACCTCCACCCCCCCCCCCCCCCCTGCGTTATACGTCACAACACCCTGTCGGGAGAGACAGGATGTATTACTAACTTTTATCTAGCTTTAAATCTTACTATATATTTCTGAAAGCGTCCTATGTATCTATGTCTGTATGTGTCTCCCTGTGTCCCTCCTTGTGTCCCTAGCGACAATCAGATTGGACCTTGGGCCAGGCCAATGAGATTGCTCCCTTGGCCCGCCCGCCCCCGCACACCTCTCATTGGCCTGAGGCGGAGTGACGGGCCAAAGGAGAGACACACACACACACTCTCTGTTCCCCCGTCCCCCCATCACGTGCGCCGCTCTGCACCAGCTCCCGGACGGAGGGGAAGCGCGGCCCTCCTGCCCCTGCCAACTTACGGCTCCCCCCCCCTCGCTCTCAACCGGCTCCCGGAAAGACAGAGTGGAAGCGAGGCGCTACCTCACCACCGCACCCGTACCTCTCCGCAACATCCCCACCGCGTGCGCCGCCACCCTGCACCGGCTCCCGGACGGAGGATAAGCGCGGCCCTCCTATCCCAGCCGCCAACGCTCCCTTACCTCCCCGGCGCTCTCTAACTCCCCGCCCGCTAACTCTCCGGCTGCTAACTCCCCGGCCGCTGGGGGGCCAAGCAGCCTCCTCGGATCTGCGGCAGTCCCACTCTCCACCACCTCTCACTCCCGTCGTGTGTGTGTGTGTGTGTGTAAGGACATTTTACTCCTGCCAACAATTTGTGCCTCACTTTCACCCCTACCCCTGCCCTTCACCCCCCCTACCCCTGCCCTTCACCCCCCCCATGCCTGCCCTTTGACTGACGCACGCACACAAACCCTGACTGACGCACGCACACACCCTGACTGACGCACGCACACACCCTCACGCACACAGCCTGACTGACGCACGCACACACCCTGAGTGACGCACACACACAGCCTGACTGACGCACGCACACACCCTGACTGACGCACGCACACACCCTGAGTGACGCACACACACAGCCTGACTGACGCACGCACACACCCTGACTGACGCACGCACACACCCTGACTGACGCACGCACACACCCTGACTGACGCACGCACACACCCTGACTGACGCACAGACACACACTGAATGACGCACACACACACTGACGCACATACACAGACTGACGCACACAGACACACACACACACTGACAGACGCGCGCACACACAGACTGACGCACACACACACTCACTGGCGCACACACACACTGACACACCCACACTGACGCGCGCGCACACACCCCCCACACCCACGCACGCACACACACACAGTGACTGACTGCCGCACGCACACACACTGACTGACTGCCGCACGCACACACTGACTGACGCGCACGCACACACTGACTGACTGAGGCACACACACACGCACACAATGACTGTGTGTGTGTGTGTGTGCGTCAGTCAGTCTGTGTGTGTTTGTGTTTCTGCGTCAGACTCACTGGCGCGCGCGCACACACACACTGACTGACTGACGCACACACAATGACTGACGTACACACACTGCATGAAGCTGTAAAGGGGGACAAACAGAGCTGTAAATGAGGGCAGGGGGGGAACTGGATTGATGTGAATGGGGGACAAACAGAGAGAGGGGGAAGGGGAGAGGAGAGAGGAGCAGGAACATTACATCCCGGGCAATGCCGGGTCTCTCAGCTAGTACTTAATAAGTCTCAAGAGGTCACAAAAATGCTTAGAAAGAAAATATCCATATTTGGTAGAATGCCAGGGTTTCCTCATTCTCAAAAGATAAAATATTTTTTCAATTCCAAAAATCAGAATAATAAATGCATGTAATCCCAAAAATGACTCAAATTCCATTCCACATTCAGGCCTTTTGGGACACGTGTTCTCAAAGTGAAAATCCAGAAGGCCTCTCAGCGATCTACCAAATTTAATTTATTACCCCCACCACCACCCCCCCCCTACTCATTCATGGTGATTTTCTCAATCCCCATAAATAAAAACTTGTTAACACCACCCTGGCTACACTCAGAAAAGTATTTGGAAACCGGGTGGGTCAAATCATTTTTCCTAATGAGTCGTAAGTGCTCCATTTCTCTAACTTTAAGGGTTCTTGTGGTTCTCCTTACATATCTTTTCCCACACCTGCACGTTAGCGCCCTAATTCTCTTTTTACCATTGCAAAATAATTTGGGTGTGGGCTGCAGCGGTACAAAAATAACCCTCTCTATCATCAGTACAGTAGGTTGTCTTTCACCTCTAGTGTGAGATCCACCTATTTGATTACTGTTGGGTGGAGTATTTCTTATCATAACAGAGTTATTGTTTGTCGTTTTCTCGTGTTGACAGCGAACGATACATCTTGGGAATCCATCACAGAGATCCAAGCTACAGACCTGACACGTGGAGATCTGCTGCTCCAGCGACCCAATCATGACCTGTATAGAGGGGAGTACCACCAGGGTCCAGTGGCTATCAAAGTATTCAAGGGCAGCCTGCTACGAGACGCTGAGTGAGTCGCATTCTGTCTGTGAGGGTGCCCCTTTGAGATACAGCACTGTCACTATAAGTGGGGGAGAAGAAAGAAGTTCGGTGCACTCAATGGATCTATATAAGTGCCTCGGGTGCACAGAGATCGTACCCCTTCGGGGAGCCCTATAATGCATCCTCCAAAAACAAGAAGGAACTGGCACTCCAGAGGTCTTGCTATTGTGCATTACATATGGTGCACCCCCGTCTCCCCCCCCTCCTGCACGGCTCATGCGGCAAATGACTGTGGGGTCATGTGACATCACGTTGCCATGACGTGACCACGCCGGGTTGCCACAAAGACGCATCGCTGGAAGGCAAGGTGAGTAAAGTTACAGAGGCCTCATGCAATCCCCGGCATTTATTTTAAATGCCCTCGGGGGAGCGCGGGCCGGCTTTTCGTGCCAGCTCGACCCCCTCCCCACACCCCTCTGGTTGGCTGGCTGAAGTACAAATAGCAGAGCAACCGGCTTCGTTTTTAGCCGGAGAAGCCTGCCAAGCTGAGACTAAGTGCTGCATTTTGCGGCCAAGTTCTATTTTCCGCTTTGCTCGCGGTTAAGGTATCTTCCCGGAGGAAGGTACTGTGACGTTTCTGGACCAGGAGCGGACAGGGTAAGCCTTCTGAAGCAGCACCCTGCACCTAGTTAGGCGAGTGTCGCCCCCCAGACCCCTAGTAAGTGTATATTCTCTGTAATTTGTGAAATATATGTATGTCTGCTGGTCTCACCAGAATAAACCTCATTTTATTCCACTACCTTGTTTTGCCTAGTGAATAATCCCAGTAGGTAAAGGTGTTAAAAGTACTGGTGTCCCGAGACACCAGTTCCTTCTTGTTTTTGGAGGACGTGTCCTACTATAACTGGGGGTACAGCTGTTTGAAATACAGTAACTAGTCTGTACATCGCCCTATGTTGGTTCCTAAACGACTGATAACAATCAGATTGGTCTTCTCTTTTCTAGTCTTGTAAGGAAAACCTTTCAGTCCGAGATTAAGACATTGAAGACATTTGAGTGTCCGAATATTCTACGACTATTCGGGATCTGTATAGATAACTCTGGTAAACATAGTAATATTTGATTGCTGATTGGCTCTCTCCCACCTCTCTGTTTGCCCATGCTGCTTTTTGTCAGATCTCTGGCTAATTTTCACTTTTCTCCCACTCCCCCCCCCCATGCATCTTGCTTTATCTCCCTCTTTCTCGCTCTCTTCCTTCACTCCTCTCCTAATTTTTCTCTTACTCACTGACACTTCTTCCAGCCGTCTCCCCATCCCCTGCTCTCCCATCTTTCTAAACCTTCCCTCCTCACTGTTACAGGTAGTAACCCATGCTACTCTATGGTGATGGAGCTATGTGAAAAAGGGACTCTGAGACAGTTGCTGAACAGAGAGAAGGATCTGTCATGGGAGCTGCGTTTTCGCATGACAATGTGTGTTGCAACGGCTCTGTACAGGTACGTGTATCATGTAAACTGTACCATAAGCAAACTCTTATCATACATTCCTTATCAGGTACCACTTCTGTATTATTATTAGGCGTTCCTCATTCTATTACATATACTGCAGGTTGCACCAGACGAAGCTTAAAGCCATTCTGCATGGGAGTCTGAGCAGCTCCACGTTCCTAGTAGATGGGACATACTGTGTGAAGGTACCAAAGACACTATTATATTTCATTTATATCTCCTTGTAACCTCCGCCACCACTATTCAAATTTTTCTGTGATATCCTCCATCTCTTTCTGTTCCTAAGTGTGCAGATGTCTCATATGTGGTTATATATAGCACAAATTATATACTGATCTAACATTACCATTGAATCATATACAAAGTCTGTTATAATTCGACTTATCCCGGTGACTGATGTACAGGCAACATCAAGATCCTCTTTACTGCCAGAAGAGTCACGCTGAAGCACAAAACTCTAATACATTTCACATTGACACAGCATGGTATGCACTGATGCTCCTTCAAAATGTCTTTTTAGCATCATGTTAGTGACAAAATAAGTATTTGAATATTTTACATAGCTCTCAAGGTAACCGTATAGGTGCGCTCAAAGGGGAATCGTAGAAACTCTTAATGTATTATGTACAGTAAAACTCATCTCCTTGTTACAATAAAGAGGCATAACAGTATAATTATATAAAATATAGATATAGAAATAAAATAATAACGAAGGGAAGAACCTTGTGAACTGCGACACATTTGAACAATGAAAGTATCCAGCCGCTTTTAGGAAATGGTGCAAGATAAGTGAAATTATATGTATGTATGTGTATGTGTGTGTCTGTATATATATGTATAAACAGTGTTCGACAAACCTATACATTTGCACATCCCGGGTGAGTGGATTTAACATCGTGGCGAGCTCCTATTGGCCCAAGCAGCACACGTGTGGTACTAGGTGGCGAGTAGATTTTTTTGTTCGGCGAGTAGATTTTTTTGGTGATTTATCGACCACTGTGTGTAAATGTAAAACTAAAAATACCACAGTAATTGGGGTTATATGATCCCATAGGAATTCCAAGTCTTGTTACTCCAGACCTCCCATTCTGCTTTTCAGAAGAGCTTCAAACTCGAACGTAGGAACAGGGACGCTATAGTGTAGTATATTACTCATCTGTAAATTCATACAGATAAACATCCTTATGTTACGTTACTCATCGGAGTCATGGAAGGGCTCAAGCCTGGCACTGTAAGGCTAAGGCCCCGGTCACGGCGCTGTAATGTGCGCCCGCGCTTTTGGCTGCGCGTTCCGGCGATTCCCCGGTCTGCAGCTCACTGCAGGAGCAGAGACCGGGGGGGGGGGGGGGGGGGGGGGCGTGGCGGAGGAGTGACGGGGGCGCGGCCATGACGTCACCCGGCAGGTTCGCCCTCATTGGCTGAACCGCCGGGGGGCGTGCCTAGCCGCTCGACGCGAGTTCCTGCTCTCAATTCTATTGAGAGCAGGAGTAGCTCTCGCGCGAGCGCTGCGGCCCCCCCCTCGCAGCGGGCCCGGCGCCATTGCGGGGAGGGCTCTCGTGAGCGCAGCGTCCAGGCAGCGGGGGCAAGGCCTAATGCTGTCGCTTCAGGTACCAGTACAATAGATACCTGGGAGCTTGTTCATGAACGTCGCTTTAGCCCTTTCTCTCGCTGCGATTCCGCGTCCTCTTCCCGCTGTCACTTTCCCTCTTTAGGTCTTTGAGTTTGCCTCCATCTCCACCACTCTCTCCCGCCCACCGTTCTTACATCCAACACTCATGGCTCCATGTAGCAGGTTTCATTATTCCTGTGAAACGGTGATATACGGCTTCATAAAGTGGATATGTTGTGCTATCTTGGGGAACAATGTCACGTTACATCTGTACTTCTGAATAACTTATAAATAATCAGCCTTAACCCTTAGGGCGCTCCTATCCCATTCACTGAACATCCTGAAAGGCCAACATGCTAGTTGGCCTTATAACTCTTTGACCTCTATACAACATGCTGTGAAGCTGCTTCCCGGTGCTGGAGAAGAGATACATTCTTTCCAGCATATCGAACAAGGTCCTCTGAGAACCGCAGCTATGTTTGAAATGGAAAAGGAGGACTTCCGGGAGCAGGATGAGCGTCCCTGATAAGTGGGGAGAGTTTTCCAGTTTAAGGCCCATCAGTTCTTCCAAGTCTTTCGCGTTGGGTATGGGACAATCCGTTTGCTAAGTTACATAAGGTATTACAGAGAATGAGAGCCACTGTACACAAGCGGGATTGGTCTGCCCTGCCCTTGGTAGCCTGGTGCTGGCTGGTCACCATTACTCAGTGGTTCACAACCTTTTTTTAAACTATGCACCCCGTGCTAGAAAATATTTGTTCCGCAAAGCCTTCATTAATACATTGTATTGCCGACTCAAATGTAGAGCATTGTGGGGAGCGAATTTGGAAGCTCCTGCTATCCCGTCGGTGCAGTTTGGGGCCTTACGAAGTGCGTGGTGCCAACATAGCCCAGGAACGCACTGATGCCACTATACTGCCTGCAATTCAACTTTACATATTTTTTGGGGAAAACCCCTTGGACAAACCTCACAAACACCGAGGGGTTTGCAAACCCTCCGGGAATCACTGCCCCATCTTCTCATTCTCTCCTCAGCTGGCCGGGTTCGAGCTCTCTAAGACTGAGACCTCCATGGGGAGAAGCTCCAATGTAAAGAAGCGGCAGGAGAGTAGCGACTGGGCTTACATCGCCCCTGAGACATTGGGTGACATTAATGCATACAACAAGCGCAGCGAGATTTACAGGTCAGTGCGGGACACCAACATGGTCTGTTTTGGAGGTGTAGCGGTTAAGGTGTTGGACTTGAGTGTACCAGGGTGTGTGCCGCTCCGTTTCAGATTAGTTTAAAGATTCCATGATCTCAGGTTGCTGCAAGAATTCTGCTCCATTCTAATTCTAAAATACTTTGGAATTATACAAATTATTATAATTCAATTTCAAATAAAAAGGAAATTTGGATTCTATTATTGTTTAATACCATTATTGTAAGATGCAGAAGTCCATTCTTGATACCTGTATTTCAATGTGATGGGTGGGAAACTTCTACCTCTGGTAATAAACATACCCCCCTGTATAAGTTCATACAGTGTTGTTATGCAGTTCGTTTTCTGAGCAGGTTAGAAGCACTTACCCACTAAACATGCAACGTTCCTTTTAACATGTTGATTATTTAATTAATTCCTTTGTCTGTCTTTGTGCTTTCAGTCTGGGAATTGTGTTTTGGGAGATTGCAAGTGGAATAACTCCATTACAAGGCAAGTCCTACTCCCTGCAGGGTCCTGGGCTAACCCCAGTTCTCCACACTGTGAAAAGACAGAGCTTAACTACAAGTCATAAAGGATGCTGGGAAAGATTTAACGTTTGCTGCAGTCCCACAGAGGTTTATTTATCATAAACAAGCATTTGTCATGAAAATATTTTATTTTAACCCCGTTACTGCCAGAGGGGCCCAAATTAATTGCTTTGCTTACATCATATTTTCAATTACAACAGCCTGTTCTTGATACAACTAAGATCACTCACTCAGGCATCACACAGTAAATAGTCCAACTAGTCACACCCCATAAGTACTGTATGTAAGTAAAAAGGAACTGATTTATATACTGTATCTATCAGACACATACACACCTTCTCTCTCCCCCTCCTTCTTTGTCTCCCCCATTCTTCCCATTTATCTCTCTTCCCCTTCCTCTTCTCTCTCCCCCTCATCTCTATCGCCCCACCTCCTCCCCAATACTTATCCCCCCCTTCCTTATAATACCAGTGTTAAACATCTGATAATGCTACATCAGCTGTAAGTACAGTAGTATCAGCACGTTTATCCCAGCCTTAGCCTCGTAGCCAGGTGACCCACAATGGGGTGGGGAGGAGCTACCTGTTAACCCACCCTCTCCGTCACCCAGGATTTTTTGTAAGTGAAACTTCTTTGCTGCGCATACAGAGTTTTGATGAGGAAAATATAATTCGTTGTCACAAAAATGCATGCCGTAAGTGATATCATGACGCAGAGACGGTCGCGGGCCTCGGCACATGCGCAGAAGGGTCCTCGGAATAAACATTCCGCACACCTGACTTAGACCACACAGAGCGCCCAGTTTCCCAACCCCTGTAAGGTCTGAGACCCCACTTGATCACTGACTTTTTTTTAAACGGGTTTTAATATATACTTGGGATTTATAAACAAATGGTAATAATGTATGTGACTGCTCATTTGATTGGGTAGAGCAGACTAAAGCTCTGTATAATGAATGTGTTTATGTACCTATAGGCCAGTCTGTCTCTGAGTTGAAGCCGGGTGACATATACAAGAGGGTGTGTGTAGAGGTGGACACTGGCCTCCCTGCAGACTGCCCCCCTGTCCTGAGTGACCTCATCAAGAGGAGCCGGGCCGTGGACCCTACTGAACGCCCCTCTGCTAGAGGTATGGAGAATCAAGGGGGATGGAGAGAGGGGGCATATCAGCTGACTGTGGGGAAGGGCTGTCCCTATATTATTAATCCAATGCCCTATATTATTAATTCAATGCCCTATATTAATCCTAATCCCAAACTCTATATTAATCCCACCGTGGCTGAGCTATTTCTGGGTTTACATATAACATTGTTATTTAAATGATCTGCGATAGGCCATGTGGATCTTAAAGCTGCTGCATCACTGAATATAGAATTAATTTACCAAGTGAAACCTTTACATTATAGATGAAATATGAATAAAAAAAACTGAACTAGTGAAATAATTATTTGCTGCCGAGACGGTCATAGGAGCCCCCACTTTACATACATAGTTATAGTTACATAGTTACAAGTAGTTACATAGTAGATGAGGTTGAAAAAAGACTTCCGTCCATCAAGTTCAACTTATGCTAAATTTAGACAACAGATATTTTATCATATATCTATACTTACTTATTGATCCAGAGGAAGGCAAACAAAAACCCCAGAGTCATATCATCCAATGATATCTCATAAAGGGAAAAATGAATTCCTTCCTGACTCCAAGAATTGACAATCAGATTACTCCCTGGATCAACATCCTTCCCATGTATACTTATTTGGTATATCCCTGTATACCTTTCCTATCTAAAAAGACGTCCAACCTTTTTTTGAACAAATCTATTGTATCTGCCGTCACAGTCTCCATGGGTAATGAATTCCACATTTTAACTGCCCTTACTGTAAAGAACCCTTTCCTTTGTTGCTGGTGAAATCTCCTTTCCTCCAACCTTAAGGAATGCCCTTGAGTCCTTTGTACTGCCCTTAGGATGAATAGTTTATTTGAAAGCTCCTTGTATTGTCCCCGAATATATTATTATATAGTTATCATATCCCCTCTTAGACACCTCTTTTCTAATGTAAATAAATCTAATTTAGCTAGTCTCTCCTCATAAGTTAGAATGTCCATCCCCTTTATTAATTTGGTGGCACTTCTCTGCACTCTCTCTAGTTCCATAATGTCTTTTCATAGGATTGGTGCCCAAAATTGTACTCCATATTCAAGGTGTGGTCTTACTAATGCTTTGTAAAGGGGCATCATTATGTTTACTTCTCTTCAATCTATTGCCTGTTTAATGCAAGATAAGATCTTGTTTGCCTTTGCAGCTACTGCATGACTTTGGGCACTATTGCTAAGCCTGCTGTCTACCAGCACTCCTAAATCCTTCTCCATCTTTAGAAAATGATTTTTCTTCTTAGATTTAATAGGATCTCCGATCTACAACAAATTAGTTGTAGCCATGGAGTCTTATGGCATCTTCCTTAATGTTACTTTTATATCTAAAGCACTTATTCCCATGACCTGTTATTTATATTATCTGTTATTTATTTGATTACCCCGTTTATTACTACTGTGAAGTGCTATGTACATTAATGGCGCTATATAAATAAAGACATACAATACAATAAGCAAATGTTTTTTATCATTGGCCTTCCAAAGTATCTCATTTTGGACCGTGTTTAGTAGCCGGTGCTACTTGGAGAGGGGCGAACAGTCCAAATCTGTTTCCCGGAATTTACCAGATTTTTTTGGACCACATCCGTTCCCCCACCAAAATCCGTCTGCGAATTGGGCACTAAAAAAATCCGTGCAGATCAGTCCAGATCCGCGGATTCCAGTCTGTGGCCAGATTGTTACAAATCCGCACACTGATTAATCCACGGAGAGAGCGAGACGCCGCCCCGCAGATTTATCCGTGTCCAGATTTCTAACATTCCGACCACGGATTTCAAATTGCTCTCTAAAATAAAAGGAAACGGCGGCTTTGCTTTTTTGAGACTGAAGCGTGGACCAAATGAACTGGCCGACCCGAAGCGGATCTAAATGCACACCAAGAGATCTCCCATCTCTAGCGCCTGCATAAAACACCTTCCGAATCCAGAAGACACATTGTGGCCCATTCACTCAAAAACGCTGCAAAGCCGGGGTTCCCAACGCCAACCATCAAGAACCCCAACAGGTCAGGGTTCCAGGATATCCCGGCTCCAGCACAGGTGTCTCAATCAGTGACTCAGTTTGGTTGCACCACCTGTGCTGAAGCAGATATATCCTTAAGGACTGGAGTTGGGAACCACTGCTGTAAGGTGTTTTCCGGGGCTGACGGGTGGCTTGTGAAGTAGCACCGCTTAGTAAAAATAGCTGTTTTTTTCACCATAACCGTTCAAAGTATCCTCATTTGAAGGAAATTGCAGTAAAATCCCTTTCTACGTGTTCAGTTTGGATAGTGAAAAGACTTGAGAGTGTTTATTTAAATGCATTTTTTCTTGTTCTCTTCCAGTTATTTTGGATCTGCTGAAATCTCTTTAGTACCAGCCTGAGCCCAACAAATCTGCGACCCCCAATGAGGGCAGCGACATTTAAACTCCCTTCATAATGTACCAAGAATAGCAGTTCTGCTATGAAAGCAATGTGGGAGAAGGTGCATTCATTATTACAATACAAACAACGTCTTCCCATCTTAAATAATTTGCAGTATCTGTTATTTCACCACCAAAACTGCTCCCCAACAAAACACTTTATATTATCTAGTTTGGGGGGTTTCTGTTTCAGATTCTGTTCACAGGATAAGGTCATATTAGAAATGTACTAGGATCACAAGGAGGTTTCCATGTCTAATATGACCTTATCCTGAGAATAATGCCCGCTGCCATATTATCACCCCAGAAGTAAGGACCGCTCTGTGAATCCTCTAAATCAGAAAATATTGAAATACACGAAGCAATAAATGGACCGTTCAGCCGCATAAGAATGAATTCTTGGGGCCGGATCCACATAAGCTACGTGACGTTAACCAGCGCCTTACTTATCGTGGATCTTCACAGCCCAATAGCGTAATATTAAGTTCTGTTTTTAGCCAGAAAGAGCAGTGCATTAACTATGATGGCCGTTAGTGATAATTATGTTGGGGAGAGAGAGGGAAGGAGAGAAGCTACCAATGCATAACCTTCAAAGAATTCCCTGGAGGGTTCTGCAAGGTTCAGGGAGCGTGGCTAAAAGTATTCCTCCAAAGAGTGAATTTATTAAAAATGAGAATATCCGGCGATAACCTCTACGCTAGAGTATAACGTTCAGATATCTGTAATCGTTGCAAGGAGACGCATGCAATGAGACCACACACACACACAACGAGATCACACACACAACATGGGTAAGAGGTGTCAAAGACAGATATCCATTTGTCACTCAAATTTAGGAGCAAGACGGTCAAAGTTGCCTGAATCTATTGATCTGATTCACGTGTGTCTAAGTATTAGGGAAAGGAAGTTATGAGTGCGTTTATATAGTGAGGCAAAGATTTAAACACATTTTTTTAGCAGGTTTTTTTTTCTCTGACATAAAACCGGCAACTTAGCAGCAGATTTTACGACAGGGGTGGGCTTATATTGTTTCAATGGGGAAAAATAGTACATAAGTCTTAGCAAGGTGTTATGAAATCAGAATTCAACATTGGTGTGTTTGGGATCAAACACGGGGATTTCCATCTTTCTACGCCAGTGACCTCTCTGGGGGAAAACCCTGACAAATGATAATGTACTGTATAGGATTTTCTGTTTTATCCTGCTTTTTTAAGAAACTATATAAAACAAAAAAGAGCACTGTGACAGGGTGAAGTCAACCCCTATCAGTTATGCCTGGGAGACATATGTCTGAGTGCTTCCTCCAGCACTCATAAGGGTTAACTCAGGTGGAAGCTAGGTAATCAGGATGTAAGCTGACACCTGATAGCCAGCAAGGTAGAAAAGGATCTTGTTACTGGCAGTAGCTGGCTGCCTTAGATAGGAGCACACTGCTATGTGAGCTGTTAGCCAGAGGGATTTCACCAAAGTCACTACTTCAACCAAAGTAAGGATTGTTCATTTGTTTTCTTGACTGCTTAAAGTACACTTATGGTTTGGTTATGGTTTAGCCAGCCAGCCTGCTAGATAGGCCTGCTGTGTTAGTCAGTTTCTCCCAATGTGGAGCAGGATTTGTTTTGTTTAAAGGGACAGTGTACCCGCATGTTATGTTGCTGTGGAGAAATAAAGCCACTGAACGTTTTCATTTATCCTGAAACTATACGTGTGGACTGTTCCCTGACCTCGGCTACAGGCCGTCCTGCAACAAGCACAAAAAGGAAAACAGGATTAGTTCCAACACAATAACATTTTATAAAAAGAACAAAATACACTTACATATAAAATAGGATCATGTAGATCCAGTCATCCAGATCATGTAGATCAACATTCACAAGGACACACCCACGGAGGTTCAGATCCTGAAGGATCCCGCAATCTCACAGTCCAAGATGGAATCAGAAAAGCAGTCCAGCCAGCAAGTTATTAAATGCGAGTGGTGCAATTTGGAGTTGGCGTCCTCATGGAGGCAGGGGGATGTCGGCTTCCAGGTGTCCGGCGTCACGTAGCTGCGTGACGCATTTCGTGTCAAATGACGCTTCATCCTTTCCCTGGTACACTCAAAATGGCCACACATCACCTATTTCTGTGCTACCCCTCTTTCTCCGTTCTCCCCCCCCCCCCAGAGGGGAGGGACGAACAGTGGAATGGAGGGGGGACGAACAGTGGAATGGAGGGGCGGGGGACGACAGTGGACAGGAGGGGCGGGGGACGACAGTGGACAGGAGGGGGCGGGGGACGACAGTTTGACAGGAGGGGCGGGGGACGACAGTGGGCAGGAGGGGCGGGGGACGATAGTGGGCAGGAGGGACGGGCGACAGTGGACAGGAGGGACGGACGACGGGACAGGAGGGACGGACGACAGGGGACAGGAGGGACGGACGACAGGGGACAGGAGGGACGGGCGACGGGACAGACGACAGGAGGGACGGACGACAGGGGACAGGAGGGACGGACGACAGGGGACAGGAGGGGACGGACGACAGGGGACAGGAGGGACGGACGACGGGACAGGAGGGACGGACGACAGGGGACAGGAGGGACGGGCGACGGGACAGGAGGGACGGAAGACGGGACAGGAGGGACGGAAGACAGGGGACAGGAGGGACGGAAGACAGGGGACAGGAGGGACGGACGACAGGGGACAGGAGGGACGGACGACAGGGGACAGGAGGGACGGGGACAGTGGACAGGAGGGACGTGGACAGGAGGGACGGGGGACAGTGGACAGGAGGGACGGGGACAGTGGACAGGAGGGACGGGGACAGTGGACAGGAGGGACGGGGACAGTGGACAGGAGGGACGGGGACAGTGGACAGGAGGGACGGGGACAGTGGACAGGAGGGACGGGGGGCAGTGGACAGGAGGAGGGGACGGCAGTGGACAGGAGGAGGGGACGGCAGTGGACAGGAGGAGGGGACGGCAGTGGACAGGAGGAGGGGACGGCAGTGGACAGGAGGAGGGGACGGCAGTGGACAGGAGGAGGGGACGGCAGTGGACAGGAGGAGGGGACGGCAGTGGACAGGAGGAGGGGACGGCAGTGGACAGGAGGAGGGGACGGCAGTGGACAGGAGGAGGGGACGGCAGTGGACATCAAAAGGGGACGGACAGTAGACAGGAGGAGGGGACGGGACAGTGGACAGGAGGAGGGGACGGAGAGTGGACAGGAGGAGGGAACGGACAGTGGACAGGAGGAGGGGGGCGGACAGTGGACAGGAGGAGGGGGCGGACAGTGGACAGGAGGAGGGGGGGGACAGTGGACAGGAGGAGGGGGGACAGTGGACAGGAGGAGGGGGGGACAGTGGACAGGAGGAGGGGGGACAGTGGACAGGAGGAGGGGGGACAGTGGACAGGAGGAGGGGGGACAGTGGACAGGAGGAGGGGGGACAGTGGACAGATGGGGGGGCAGTGGACAGGAGGGGGGCAGTGGACAGGAGGGGGGACAGTGGACGGGAGGGGGGACAGTGGACAGGAGGAGGGGGGACAGTGGACGGGAGGGCGGGACAGTGGACAGGAGGAGGGGGGACAGTGGACAGGAGGAGGGGGGACAGTGGACAGGAGGAGGGGGGACAGTGGACAGGAGGAGGGGGGACAGTGGACAGGAGGAGGGGGGACAGTGGACAGGAGGAGGGGGGGACAGTGGACAGGAGGAGGGGGGACAGTGGACAGGAGGAGGGGGGACAGTGGACAGGAGGACGGAGACAGTGGACAGGAGGACGGGGACAGTGGACAGGAGGACGGGACAGTGGACAGGAGGACGGGGACAGTGGACAGGAGGGGGAGCAGTGGACAGGAGGGGGAGCAGTGGACAGGAGGGGGGGGCAGTGGACAGGAGGGGGGGGACAGTGGACAGGAGGACGGGGACAGTGGACAGGAGGACGGGGACAGTGGACAGGAGGACGGGGACAGTGGACAGGAGGACGGGGCAGTGGACAGGAGGACGGGGGGGACAGTGGACAGGAGGACGGGGGGACAGTGGACAGGAGGACGGGGGGGACAGTGGACAGGAGGGGGGGGGACAGTGGACAGGAGGAGGGGGACAGTGGACTGGAGGAGGGGGGGGACTGTGGACAGGAGGAGGGAGGGACAGTGGGACAGGAGGAGGGGGGGGCAGTGGACAGGAGGAGGGGGGGACAGTGGACAGGAGGAGGGGGGGGACAGTGGACAGGAGGAGGGGGGACAGTGAACAGGAGGGCGGGACAGTGGACAGGAGGACGGGGACAGTGGACAGATGGGGGGGGCAGTGGACAGGAGGGGGGGCAGTGGACAGGAGGGGGGGCAGTGGACGGGAGGGGGGCAGTGGACGGGAGGGGGGGACAGTGGACGGGAGGGGCGGGACAGTGGACGGGAGGAAGTGGGGGACAGTGGACAGGAGGAGGGGGGGACAGTGGACAGGAGGAGGGGGGGGACAGTGGACAGGAGGACGGAGACAGTGGACAGGAGGACGGAGACAGTGGACAGGAGGACGGGGACAGGAGGGGGAGCAGTGGACAGGAGGGGGGGCAGTGGACAGGAGGGCAGTGGACAGGAGGACGGGGACAGTGGACAGGAGGACGGGGCAGTGGACAGGAGGACGGGGCAGTGGACAGGAGGACGGGGCAGTGGACAGGAAGACGGGGCAGTGGACAGGAGGACGGGGCAGTGGACAGGAGGACGGGGACAGTGGACAGGAGGGGGGGGCAGTGGACAGGAGGGGGGGGCAGTGGACAGGAGGGGGGGCAGTGGACAGGAGGGGGGGGGCAGTGGACAGGAGGGGGGGGCAGTGGACAGGAGGGGGGACAGTGGACAGGAGGGGGGGACAGTGGACAGGAGGGAGGACAGTGGACAGGAGGGGGGGGACAGTGGACAGGAGGGGGGGACAGTGGACAGGAGGGGGGGGGCAGTGGACAGGAGGGGGGGGGCAGTGGACAGGAGGGGGGGGGGCAGTGGACAGGAGGGGGACAGTGGACAGGAGGGGGACAGTGGACAGGAGGGGGGGACAGTGGACGGGAGGGACAGTTGACAGGAGGAGGGGGGGACAGTGGGACAGGAGGGCGGGACAGTGGGACAGGAGGGAACGGACGACGGGACAGGAGGGCGACGGACGACAGGGGACAGGAAGGACGGACGACAGGGGACAGAAGGACGGACGACAGGGGACAGGAAGGACGGACGACAGGGGACAGGAGGGACGGACGACAGGGGACAGGAGGGACGGACGACAGGGGACAGGAGGGACGGACGACAGGGGACAGGAGGGACGGACGACAGGGGACAGGAGGGACGGACGACAGGGGACAGGAGGGACGGACGACAGGGGACAGGAGGACGGACGGACGACAGGGGACAGGAGGGACGGACGACAGGGGACAGGAGGGACGGACGACAGGGGACAGGAGGGACGGACGACAGGGGACAGGAGGGACGGGGGACAGTGGACAGGAGGGACGGGGACAGTGGACAGGAGGGACGGGGACAGTGGACAGTAGGGGACGGGGACAGTGGACAGGAGGGACGGGACAGTGGACAGGAGGGACGGGGACAGTGGACAGGAGGGACGGGGACAGTGGACAGGGACAGTAGACAGGAGGGACGGGGACAGTGGACAGGAGGGACGGGACAGTGGACAGGAGGGACGGGGACAGTGGACAGGAGGAGGGGGACGGCAGTGGACAGGAGGAGGGGACGGCAGTGGACAGGGAGGGACGGGGACAGTGGACAGGAGGAGGGGACGGCAGTGGACAGGAGGAGGGGACGGCAGTGGACAGGAGGAGGGGACGGCAGTGGACAGGAGGAGGGGACGGCAGTGGACAGGAGGAGGGGACGGCAGTGGACAGGAGGAGGGGGACGGCAGTGGACAGGAGGAGGGGACGGCAGTGGACAGGAGGAGGGGACGGCAGTGGACAGGAGGAGGGGACGGACAGTGGACAGGAGGAGGGGGGGACAGTGGACAGGAGGAGGGGGGACAGTGGACAGGAGGAGGAGGGGACAGTGGACAGGAGGAGGGGGTGGACAGTGGACAGGAGGGACAGTGGACAGGAGGACAGTGGACAGGAGGGGGGGGGCAGTGGACAGGAGGAGGGGGACAGTGGACAGGAGGAGGGGGGCAGTGGACAGGAGGAGGGGGGGAAGTGGACAGGAGGAGGGGGGGAGTGGACAAGAGGGGGGGACAGTGGACATGAGGAGGGAGGGACAGTGGACAGGAGGAGGGAGGGACAGTGGACAGGAGGAGGAGGGACAGTGGACAGGAGGAGGGGGGGCAGTGGATAGGAGGAGGGGGGACAGTGGACAGGAGGAGGGTGGACAGTGGACGGGAGGGGGGACAGTGGACGGAGGGGGGACAGTGGACGGGACAGTGGACAGGAGTAGGGGGGACAGTGGACAGGAGGAGGGGGGACAGTGGACAGGAGGAGAGGAGACAGTGGACAGGAGGACGGAGACAGTGGACAGGAGGACAGAGACAGTGGACAGGAGGACGGGGACAGTGGACAGGAGGACGGGGACAGTGGACAGGAGGACGGGGACAGTGGACAGGAGGGGGGGCAGTGGACAGGAGGGGGGGCAGTGGACAGGAGGTGGGGCAGTGGACAGGAGGGGGGACAGTGGACAGGAGGGGAGGACAGTGGACAGGAGGGGGGGACAGTGGACAGGAGGGGGGACAGTGGACAGGAGGGGGGGACACAGTGGACAGGAGGGGGGGGGACACAGTGGACGGGAGGGACAGTGGACAGGAGGAGGGGGGGGACAGTGGACAGGAGGGCGGGACAGTGGACAGGAGGACGGGGACAGTGGACAGGACAGTGGGACAGGAGGACGGGGACAGTGGACAGGAGGACGGGGACAGTAGGGGGGGCAGTGGACAGGAGGGGGGGCAGTGGACAGGAGGGGGGGCAGTGGACAGGAGGGGGGGCAGTGGACAGGAGGAGGGGGGACAGTGGACAAGAGGGGGGACAGTGGACAGGAGGACGGAGACAGTGGACAGGAGGACGACAGTGGACAGGAGGGGGGGGCAGTGGACAGGAGGGGGGCAGTGGACAGGAGGGGAGGACAGTGGAAAGGAGGGGGAGGACAGTGGACAGGAGGGGAGGACAGTGGACAGGAGGGGAGGACAGTGGACAGGAGGGGGAGGACAGTGGACAGGAGGATGGGGACAGTAGGACGGGGCAGTGGACAGTAGGACGGGGCAGTGGACAGGAGGACGGGGACAGTGGACAGGAGGGGGGGGCAGTGGACAGGAGGGGGGGGCAGTGGACAGGAGGGGGGGCAGTGGACAGTGGACAGGAGGGGGGGCAGTGGACAGGAGGGGGGCAGTGGACAGGAGGGGGGGGGGGACAGTGGACGGGAGGGGACGACGACACAGTATCACACACAGTCTGACTGACACACACTCTCCCCCGTTCGGCGCTCAGCGTCTCTCTCCCTCCTTCCCCCGTTCGGCGCTCAGCGTCTCTCTCCCTCCTTCCCCCGTTCGGCGCTCAGCGGCGCCCTTCTCGGGCACAGGCCCCGCCCCCCGCAGTTCCGTGCGGCGCCGCACCCTACGGGTGAGGGGGGGGGGGGGGGGGTGGTGTGGTACGGGTGAGGGGGGGGGTGGTGGGTGTGGTACGGGTGAGGGGGCTGCCCCCTCCCGACCGTCCATTCCGCCGCTTGGTCCCGGCGGGGAGGGCACCGGTGTGAGGGAGGGGAGGCTGGAGGCACCGGTGTGAGGGCGGGAGGCGCGAGGTGGTGTGTGGTGCTGTGTGGAGGGGAAGCTGGAGGCGCAGGGGTGTGAGGCAGCGGTTTGGGCGGGAGGTGGTGCGTGTGCGCGTGTGGCAGTTGGGTGGCGTCATAGAGCCACCACCAATCTGATTGGCCAGAGGCTGCGCAGTTATCTTACTCAGTGGCTCAGGTACTAAATAATGGGCCACTGTTGGTGCCGGTACAGCCGTGTGAAAGTATGGGTATGTTATTAAATGATATGGTGGGAGGTGAAGGAGAGTAACCTCAGTATTTTTTTATTTTTTATGCAGATCACTTAAAGCTAGTGGCAGATAAAGTGGATAGTGTGGGAGATAAAGTGGACGATGTGGCAGATAAAGTGGATAGTGTGGCAGATAAAGTGGACGATGTGGCAGATAAAGTGGATAGTGTCTGAGATTAAGTGGACGATGTGGCAGATAGAGTGGATATCGTGGCAGATAAAGTGGACAATGTGGCAGATAAAGTGGATAGTGTGGGAGATAAGTGGACGAAGTGGCAGATAAAGTGGACCGTCTGGTTGTTGCAGTAAGAACTAGCATGCCCACTGCAGGGCAGGAAATCAAAAATCAACGTCCTTTGTGTAAGTGCCTCTGTGCAAATGCTACATACACCTGAGCCATTTCAAGTGACCCTCCATGCATTTGCCGTACACCCTCACCAAATACCCCGTGCCCATCAAATCCTTTCTGCACCCCACATACACAGCAAACTTTGTAATTGTGTCCCATTTGCGTGTGCCCTGAGTTTCTGCAATCACAAAATCCTATAATGTGCTTATATCTTACAACTCAAAGCATTCCCCATCCTACACCTTACGCCTCATCAAGATTTTTCATACCATGCCCCCCCGCTGGCCGTGACGCCACGACGCCCGGGTGTGCAAACCTCATGCGCTAGCCACCTCCAGCAACCCCCCCCCCCCCACACTGCGTCACAATACCCTGTCGGAAGAGACAAGATTAATAACTTCTATCTAGCTTTAAATATTAATAAGTCTCAAGAGGTCACAAAAATGCTTAGAATATATCCATATTTGGTAGAATGCCAGGGTTTCCCCATTCTCAAAAGATAAAATATTTTTCAATTCCAAAAATCAGAATAATACATGCATTTAACTCCAAAAATGGCTCAAATTCCATTCCACATTCAGGCCTTTTGGGACACGTGTTCTCAAAGTGAAAATCCAGAAGGCCTCTCGGCGATCTACCAAAAATTTAATTTATTACCCCCCCTGCTCATTCATGGTGATTTTCTCAATCCCCATAAATAAAAACTTGTTAACACCACCCTGGCTACACTCAGAAAAGTATTTGGAAACCGGGTGGGTCAAATCATTTTCCTAATGTTTATTATTTATTTATTTATAAAATATTTTACAGGAAGTAATACATTGAGAGTTACCTCTCGTTTTCAAGTATGTCCTGGGCACAGAGTAAAACAAATAATATATGGTTACAAATACAGTTACATAAATGAACAAGGTATACATTATATACAAGACATTGCGTGCACAGTTAAAGAAAATATATATTATGAGCGTATGAAACAGTTACAGACCAGATTAAAGTGTGAGACAGCCTTAGATTTGAAAGAACTTAAGCTGGTGGTGGATATGAGAGTCTCTGGTAGGTTGTTCCAGTTTTTGGGGTGCACGGAAGGAGAAGGAGGAACGTCCGGATACTTTGTGAGCCTTGGGACCATGAATAGTCTTTTGGAGTCTGATCTCAGGTGATAGGTGTTGCATGTGGTAGGGGTGAGGAGCTTGTTCAGGTAGCTTGCCCAGAAAGTATTTGAGGGTGAGACAGGAAAGGTGAACTTTGCGCCTAGACTCTGTGCTCGTAAGTGCTCAATTTCTCTAACTTTAAGGGTTCTTGTGGTTCTCCCTACATATCTTTTCCCACACCCGCACGTTAGCGCCCTAATTCTCTTTTTACCATTGCTTAATAATTAGGGTGTGGGCTGCAGCGGTACAAAAATAACCCTCTCTATCATCAGCATAGTAGGTTGTCTTTCAATTCCTAGTGTGAAATCCACCTATTGAATTACTGTTGGGTGGAGTATTTCTTATCATAACAGAGTTATTGTTTGTCGTTTTCTCGTGTTGACAGCGAACGATACATCTTGGGAATCCATCAGAGAGATCCAAGCTACAGACCTGACACGTGGAGATCTGCTGCTCCAGCGACCCAATCATGACCTGTATAGAGGGGAGTACCACCAGGGTCCAGTGGCTATCAAAGTATTTAAGAGCAGGCGACAAGACGCTGAGTGAGTCACTTTCTGTCTGTGAGGGTGCCCCTTTGAGATGCAGCACTGTCACTATAAGTGGGGGAGAAGAAAGAAGTTTGGTGCACTCAATGGATCTATATAGATCGTACCCCTTCGGGGAGCCCTATATTGCAGCCTCCAAAAACAAGAAGGAACCATCACTCCAGAGGTCTTGCTATTGTGCATTACATATGGTGCACCCCCCCTGTCTCCCCCCCCCCCTGCACAGCTCATGCGGCAAATGACGTTGTGGGGTCATGTGACGGCACGTTGCCATGATGTGACCACGCCGGGTTGCCACAAAGACGCATTGCTGGAAGGCAAGGTGAGTAAAGTTACAGAGGCCTCATGCAATCCCCGGCATTTATTTTAAATGCCCTAGGGGGAGCGTGGGCCTATAAGAGCTGTGACGTCCCCCCCACCACCCCCCCCCCCCGAAAAATGTCGCGCACCCCTGCATTACACCAACAACAACGTAGAATAATAAAGAGTAGTAATACTGACACTGAAGACAATACCACACATTCAATGATGAATGAACAAATATTGCTTAATCTGACAGTTGGTTAATGAGTATACAGGTAGTCCTCGTTATCCAACGTTTCACTTTACAACGAATGGCATATCCAACGCTTTACAATGCCTCCCTAAGGGCCGTTTTTCTACGCCGGAATGCGTTATCCAACGCTCACGCCACTGATTAACATGGGACTCACTTTACAAAGGTTTCACTATCCAACGCTACTTCCAGAACGGATTCTGTTGGATAACCGAGGACCGCCTGTATATGAATTCTGACCTACACACTAAACCATACACTTGTAGCATTCAATAGCACCTTGGATCCCCAACCACCACAAAAAATAATGCATATTCAATTCTTCATTTAACCCCCGTGGGGCAACGGTATCCAGCCTGAATATCCATCCTGCCTCACTCTGTAAGAGACGATGTCTCACATCCCCCTCTCTGGTCTGCGACCATCAATTCATTCATCGGTATTCCTCTCTTTTCTATATGGCCCCATTAATATGATCTGTTTCCAAATGCACTGTCGCTTTAAAGATAACGTTTTTTGGTTCATTGATGGAGGCAGGGTTTCATTGCTGCACCTTCTGTGCTCCCTTAGGCTGCGTCCATAGAGGGGGGAGCCGCCCTCCTCCGCGCTGACGATGAGTCTCGTCTGCGCAATCAGGAGCGATGCATGAACTAGCAGACGAGCCAGAGTGCGCGATCGGGAGGCGGGGGGAGGCGGGGCACTGACGTCACTGGGCCAATAGTCCGCAAAGCCGAAGCTGACATCACGGCGCCGTGACGTTGACGCTGCTTCGCTCTGATTGGACGTTTTCAGCCGACAGCGCGCTCAGAAACAGGTTCGGCTGTCGGCTGAAAATCCCTGCGCTTCAGCACGCCTGCGGACGCTCGCGGGAGCCCCTTCTCAAGGCATCCTCATTGAGGATGACGGGGCTCATCGCGGAGCGTCCGCACGGCTCGGCACGGACTGTCCTTCTATGGACTCGGCCTAACAGGCAATTTTATATAGACTGTTGTTACTTGTATTTTGTGTATCAACGTTCTATATCAATACCATGTTACAGCCGGGCAACTCGCCCAGCAACAATGGAGACACAGTGTTCTGTTATGTTTCAACAATATTCAGTATGTTTGTTCATATTTAATGTCTTTTCATATATTGGGTGCAACAATAATTTAGATATTTAATTTTGTTGTGCAGTCCGTTTGAAGCTGTTTGTTTTTGGGTCGCTGCTGCACCCGTTTTGCACACTATTCCTATGTGAATGGTGGTGTTCATGATTGACGCAGCTTGCAATCAGGTATTTTTACAATGTTTAGGTGTATAGGGTTAACTTTATCACTGTGCTTATTATTGGGATGATCCTACCAATACCCCCACGAAACTCGATGCTGTCACTTTTATGGGCGGGGCTTAGTCACGCCCTCCTCACCTGTATCATGTAAAGTAGTTCACTATAGTCACAGTATAAGGAGCATTGGATGTCCACCACTGTATCTTGACAAAGGTCAGTGTATTTGACCAAAACCTCCATCTGTGCGGATTAAAATGTATTTTTTTGTATGAAGATCTCTGGATTGCCGGTTGTGACATTAGGGGGTAGCCAGTCTTCATAATAAAGGTGAAGCCAGACTGGTTACCCCTGAAAAGGGGAAGCCGCTGCTCGTAGGCACGATTCCCTTTGGCCAATTCATATTTCACGCTCCGCAGGATTTTCGTGCCAGCTCGACCCCCCCCCTCCCCACCCCCCTCTGGTTGGCTGGCTGAAGTACGATCTGTTGTACGATTTCAGGCTTAGGTCGGTGAGGCATTAACCGGGCTTTTCAAAGTTGCTCTGTTACGAATAGCAGAGCAACCGGCTTTGTTTTTAGCCGGAGAAGCCTGCCCAGCTGAGACTAAGTGCTGCGTTTTGCGGCCAAGTTCTATTTTCCGCTTTGCTCGCGGTTAAGGTATCTTCCCGGAGGAAGGTACTGTGACGTTTCTGGGCAGGAGCGGACAGGGTAAGCCTTCTGAAGCAGCACCCTGCACCTAGTTAGGCGAGTGTCTCCCCCCACACCCCCAGTAAGTGTATATTCTCTGTAATTTGTGTAATATCTGTATGTCTGCTGGTCTCACCAGAATAAACCTCATTTTATTCCACTACCTTGTTTTGCCTAGTGAATAATCCCAGTAGGTAAAGGTGTTAAAAGTACTGGTGTCCCGAGACACCAGTTCCTTCTTGTTTTGGAGGACGTGTCCTACTATATGACTGGGGTACAGCTGTTTGAAATACAGTAACTAGTCTGTACATCGCCCTATGTTGGTTCCTAAACGACTGATAACAATCAGATTTGTCTTCTCTTTTCTAGTCTTGTAAGGAAAACCTTTCAGTCCGAGATTAAGACATTGAAGACATTTGAGTGTCCGAATATTCTACGACTATTCGGCATCTGTATAGATAACTCCGGTAAACATAGTAATATTTGATTTCTGATTGGCTCTCTCCCACCTCTCTGTTTGCCATGCTGCTTTTTGCCAAATCTCTGGCTAATTTTCACTTTTCTCCCACTTCCCCCCCCCCCCCCATGGCCCCCTTCATGTATCTTGCTTTACCTCCCTCTTTCTCGCTCTCTTCCTTCACTCCTCTCCTAATTTTTCTCTTACTCACTGACACTTCTTCCAGCCGTCCCCCCATCCCCTGCTCTCCCATCTTTCTAAACCTTCCATCCTCACTGTTGCAGGTAGTAACCCATGCTACTCCATTGTGATGGAGCTATGTGAAAAAGGGACTCTGAGAGAGTTGCTGAACAGAGAGAAGGATCTGCCATGGGAGCTCCGTGTTCGCATGACATTGTGTGTTGCAACGGCTCTGTGCAGGTATGTGTATCATGTAAACCAGGGCTGCACAACACGCAGCCTCTCTGCGTGGCCCGCGGCGGCCGGGCGCCAGTTATTTAATTAATTAAATAAATTTTTTTTTTTTTTTTAAAAGTTTAAAAAAATGGCGGCGATTCATCCCAAACCCCTCCTCCATCGCCCCCCCCCTCCTTCGCCTCCCCCCCCCCCTCCTTCGCCTCCCCCCCCCCCTCCTTCGCCTCCCCCCCCCCCCCTCCTTCGCCTCCCCCCCCCCTCCCTCGCCTCCCCCCCCCCCTCCTTCGCCTCCCTCCCCCCCCTCCTTCGCCTCCCCCCCTCTCCTTCGCCTCCCCCCCCCTCCCCCCCTCCTTCGCCTCCCCCCCCTCCCCCCCTCCTTCGCCTCCCCCCCCCCCTCCTCCTTCGCCCCCCCCCCCTCCTCCTTCGCCTCCCCCCCCTCCTCTTCGCCTCCCCCCCCCGCCTCCTTCGCCTCCCCCCCCGCCTCCTTCGCCTCCCCCCCCCGCCTCCTTCGCCTCCCCCCCCCGCCTCCTTCGCCTCCCCCCCCCGCCTCCTTCGCCTCCCCCCCATCCGGGTTTTGAAATGCGCGGGGGCAGAAGCAGCATGAGGAGGATGCAGGATGCCGGGGACTGGAGGTCAGAGCATGCTGGGGGCGGGGCTTAGTGCCGGGGAGAGGATGTGCTGAAAAGATGTGCTGAATAGAGGTGTGTGTGTGTGTGTAGAGGTGGGGGGGGGGGGGTGTGTGTGAAAAACGGGCTGGTGCAGAGGTGGGGGGGGGGGGGGGTGTGTGTGAAAAACGGGCTGGTACAGAGGTGGGGGGGGGGGGGTGCTGACATGTGGGGGGGGGGGGTGCTGACATGTGGGGGGGGGGTGCTGACATGTGAGGGGGGGGTGGGCTGCTGACATGTGAGGGGGGGTGGGCTGCTGACGTGAGGGGGGGGTGGGCTGCTGACATGTGAGGGGGGTGGGCTGCTGACATGTGAGGGGGGGTGGGCTGCTGACATGTGAGGGGGGGTGGGCTGCTGACATGTGAGGGGGGGTGGGCTGCTGACATGTGAGGGAGGGGGGGGCTGCTGACATGTGAGGGGGGGGTGGGCTGCTGACATGTGAGGGGGGGTGGGCTGCTGACATGTGAGGGGGGGTGGGCTGCTGACATGTGAGGGGGGGTGGGCTGCTGACATGTGAGGGAGGGGGGGGGCTGCTGGCATGTGAGGGGTGGGTGGGCTGCTGGCATGTGAGGGGTGGGTGGGCTGCTGACATGTGAGGGGGGGGCTGCTGACATGTGAGGTGCAGGGGGGGGAAGTGATGTGAGGTGCAGGGGGGGTATGATGTGAGTTGCAGGGGGGGAGAGAGTGTCATATTGAGGAGAGGGGGAAAGAGTGTCATATTGAGAGGAGGGGGAGAGAGTGTCATTTAGGGGAGGGGGAGAGTGCCATATTGAAGAGAGGGAGAGAGAGAGTCATATTGAGGAGAGAGAGTCATTGAGGGGAGGGGGGAGAGAGTGTTATATTGAGGGGAGGGGGAGATTGTGTCATATTGAGGGGAGGGGGACAGTGTGTCATATTGAGGGGAGGGGAGAGAGTCATATTGAGGGGAGGGGGGAGAGCGTGTCATTTAGGGGAGGGGGAGTGTGTCATATTGAGGGGAGGGAGAGAGTGTCATATTGAGGGGAGGGAGAGAGAGAGTGTCATATTGAGGGGAGGGGGAGAGTGTGTCATATTGAGGGGAGGGGAAGAGTGTCATATTGAGGGGAGGGGAAGAGTGTCATATTGAGGGGAGGGGAAGAGTGTCATATTGAGGGGAGGGGAAGAGTGTCATATTGAGGGGAGAGAGAGTCATATTGAGGGGAGAGAGAGTCATATTGAGGGGAGAGAGAGAGTGTCATATTGAGGGGAGAGAGAGAGTGTCATATTGAGGGGAGAGAGAGAGTGTCATATTGAGGGGAGGGGGACAGTGTGTCATATTGAGGGGAGGGGAGAGAGTGTCATATTGAGGGGAGGGGGAGAGCGTGTCATTTAGGGGAGGGGGAGTGTGTCATATTGAGGGGAGGGAGAGAGAGTGTCATATTGAGGGGTGGGGGAGAGTGTGTCATATTGAGGGGAGGGGAAGAGTGTCATATTGAGGGGAGGGGAAGAGTGTCATATTGAGGGGAGGGGAAGAGTGTCATATGAGGGGAGGGGAAGAATGTCATATTGAGGGGAGGGGAAGAATGTCATATTGAGGGGAGGGGGAGAGTGTCATATTGAGGGGAGGGGGAGAGTGTCATATTGAGGGGAGGGGGAGAGAGTCATATTGAGAGGAGGGGGAGAGGGTGTGATTTGGGGGAGAGTGTGTCATATTGAGGGGAGGGCGGGAGAGAGTGTCATATTGAGGGGAGGGGGAGAGAGTGTCATATTGAGGGGAGGGGGAGAGAGTGCCATATTGAGGGGAGGGGAAGAGTGTCATATTGAGGGGAGGGGCAGAGTGTGTCATATTAAGGGGAGGGGGAGAGAGTCATTGAGAGGAGGGGGAGAGGGTGTGATTTAGGGGAGGGGGAGAGAGTGTTATATTGAGGGAAGAGAGACATGGGGGGGATGCTGACATGGGATGCTTACTTGGGGGGGGGCTGCTGACATGGAATGGGCTGGGGGGATGTGGAGGGGGTATTATGTTTTTGATGTGGAGGGGGGTATTGTGTGGGTGAGGGGGAGAGATGGGTGTATGAGAGATAGATGGGGAGTATCATAAAGGTTGATAGTGAGGGGTTCTGGGGGAGATGAGGATGATGATGATGGAGAGGTGCTGGAGGAGAGATGATGATGATGATGATGATGATTTAACCCGTGCGGCCCAAATTTTTTTTCCTTGGAGCAGTTCGGCCCTTCTCACTTTACGAGTTGGGCAGGCCTGATGTAAACTGTACATGGTCCAAAGAGCACCTTTTGGCTATTTCTATTGAGGTAAATATTATCATGACAGAGTTTTTTAATAGTGGCCAAAGATAGCAGTCTTTAGCCTGTAGGAACATAGGTCTACTCACTGGTGGCATGACCAGGAAATGTAGCTCCTCTGAATCTCTCTTAGAGTCTATACTGTGCAAACCATAAGCAAACTCTTATCATACATTCCTTATCAAGTACCACTTCTGTATTATTATTATTAGGCGTTCCTCATTCTATTACATATATTGCAGGTTGCATCAGACGGAGAGTAAAGCCATTCTGCATGGGAGTCTGAGCAGCTCCACGTTCCTAGTAGATGGGACATACTGTGTGAAGGTACCAGAGACACTATTATATTTCATTTATATCTCCTTGTAACCTCCACCACCACTATTCAAATGTTTCTGTGATATCCTCCATCTCTTTCTGTTCCTAAGTGTGCAGATGTCTCATATGTGGTTATATATAGCACAAATTATATACTGATCTAACATTACCATTGAATCATATACAAAGTCTGTTATAATTTCACTTATCCCGGTGACTGATGTACAGGCAACATCTGTTTTTTTTTAATTGTACATTGCCTGTATAGTCGAATTTTTCAAGATCCTCTTTACTGCCAGAAGAGTCACGCTGAAGCACAAGACTCTAATACATTTCACATTGACACAGCATGGTATGCACTGATGCTCCTTCAAAATGTCTTTTTAGCATCATGTTAGTGACAAAATAAGTATTTGAATATTTTACACAGCTCTCGAGGTAACTGTATAGGTGCGCTCAAAGGGGAATCGTAGAAACTCTTGATGTATTATGTAAAACACATCTCTTTGTTACAATTAGGAGGCATAACAGTATAATTCTATAAAATATATTGATATAGAAATAAAATAATAACGAAGGGAAGAACCTTGTGAACTGCGACACATTTGAACAACGAAAGTATCCAGGGGCTTTTAGGAAATGGTGCAAGATAAGTGAAATTATATGTATGTATGTGTGTGTCTGTATATATATGCAGTGTTCGACAAACCTATACATTTGCACGCCCCGGGCGAGTGGATTTAATATCGTGGCGAGCTCCTATTGGCCCAAGCAGCACACGTGTGGTACTAGGTGGCGAGAAGATTTTTTTGTTCGGCGAGTAGATTTTTTGGTGATTTGTCGACCACATTTTTTATAAATGTAAAACTAAAAATACCACAGTAATTGGGGGTATATGATCCCATAGGAATTCCAAGTCTTGTTACTCCAGACCTCCCATTCTGCTTTTCAGAAGAGCTTCCCACTCGAACGTAGGAACAGGAACGCTATAGTGTAGTATATTACTCATCTGTAAATTCATACAGATAAACGTCCTTATGTTACGTTACTCATCGGAGTCATGGAAGGGCTCAAGCCTGGCACTGTAATGCTGTCGCTTCAGGTACCAGTACAATAGATACCTGGGAGCTTGTTCATGAACGTCGCTTTAGCCCTTTCTCTCGCTGCGATTCCGCGTCCTCTTCCCCGCTGTCACTTTCCCTCTTTAGGTCTTTGAGTTTGCCTCCATCTCCACCACTCTCTCCCGCCCACCGTTCTTGCATCCAACACTCATGGCACCATGTAGCAGGTTTCATTATTCCTGTGAAACGGTGATATACGGCTTCATCAAGTGGATATGTTGTGCTATCTGGGGGAACAATGTCACGTTACATCTGTACTTCTGAATAACCTATAAATAATCAGCCTTAACCCTTAGGGCGCTCCTATCCCATTCACTGAACATCCTGCAAGGCCAACATGCTAGTTGGCCTTATAACTCTTTGACCTCTATACAATATGCTGTGAAGCTGCTGGAGAAGAGATACATTATTTCCAGCATATTAAACAAGGTCCTCTGAGAACCGCAGCTATGATTGAAATGGAAAAGGAGGACTTCCGGGAGCAGGATGAGCGTCCCTGATAAATGGGGAGAGTTTTCCAGTTTAAGGCCCATCAGTTCTTCCAAGTCTTTCGCGTTGGGTATGGGACAATCCGTTTGCTAAGTTACATAAGGTATTACAGAGAATGAGAGCTACTGTACACAAGCAGGATTGGTCTGCCCTGCCCTTGGTAGCCTGGTGCTGGCTGGTCACCATTACTCAGTGGTTCACAACCTTTTTTTAAACTATGCACCCCGTGCTAGAAAATATTTGTTCCGCAAAGCCTTCATTAATACATTGTATTGCCGACTCAAATGTAGAGCATTGTGGGGAGCGAATTTGGAAGCTCCTGCTATCCCGTCGGTGCAGTTTGGGCTTACTAAGTGCGTGGTGCCAACATAGCCAAGGAACGCACTGATGCCACTATACTGCCTGCGATTCACCTTTACATATTTTTTGGGGAAAACCCCTTGGACAAACCTCACAAACATCGAGGGGTTTGCAATCCCTCTGGGAATCACTGCCCCATCTTCTCATTCTCTCCTCAGCTGGCTGGGTTCGAGCTCTCTAAGACAGAGACCGCCATGAGGAGAAGCTCCAATGTAAAGAAGCGGCACGAGAGTAGCGACTGGGTGTACATCGCCCCGGAGATATTGGGCGACATTAATGCATACGACAAGCGCAGCGAGATTTACAGGTCAGTGCGGGACACCAACACGTTCTGTTTTGGAGGTGTAGCGGTTAAGGTGTTGGACTTGAATGTACCAGGGTGTGTGCCGCTCCGTTTCAGATTAGTTTAAAGATTCCACGATCTCAGGTTGCTGCAAGAATTCTGCTCCATTCTAATTCTAAAATACTTTGGAATTATACAAATTATTATAATTCAATTTCAAATAACAAGGGCATTTGGATTCTATTATTGTTTTATACCATTATTGTAAGACGCAGTAGCTTGATACCTGTATTTCAATGTGATGGGTGGGAAACTTCTACCTCTGGTAATAAACATACCCCCCTGTATAAGTTCATACAGTGTTGTTATGCAGTTCGTTTTCTGAGCAGGTTAGAAGCAATTATCCACTAAACATGCAACGTTCCTTTTAACATGTTGATTATTTAATTAATTCCTTTGTCTGTCTTTGTGCTTTTAGTCTGGGAATTGTGTTTTGGGAGATTGCAAGTGGAATAACACCATTACAAGGCAAGTCCTACTCCCTGCAGGGTCCTGGGCTAACTCCAGTTCTCCACACTGTGAAAAGACGGAGCTTAGCTACAATTCCTAAAGGATGCTGGGAAAGATTTAACGTTTGCTGCAGTCCCACAGTGGTTTATTTATCATAAACAAGCATTTGTCATGAAAATATTTTATTTTAACCCCGTTACTGCCAGAGGGGCCCAAATTAATTGCTTTGCTTACATCATATTTTCAATTACAACAGCCTGTTCTTGATACAACTAAGATCACTCACTCAGGCATCACACCTTCTCTCTCCCCCTCCTTCTTTGTCTCCTCCATTCTTCCCCTTTCTCCCCATTTATCTCTCTCTTCCCCCTTTCTCTTTCTCCCTCCTGCTCTTCTCTCTCCCCCTCCTCTCTATCGCCCCACCTCCTCCCCAATACTTATCCCCCCCTTCCTTATAATACCAGTGTTTAACATCTGATAATGCTACATCAGCTGTAAGTACAGTAGTATCAGCACGTTTAACCCAGCCTTAGCCTCGTAGCCAGGTGACCCACAATGGGGTGGGAAGGAGCTGACCGTTAACCCATCCTCTCCGTCACCCAGGATTTTTTGTAAGTGAAACTTCTTTGCTGCGCATACAGAGTTTTGATGAGGAAAATATAATTCGTTGTCACAAAAATGCATGCCGTAAGTGATGTCATGACACAGAGACGGTTGCGGGCCTCGGCACATGCGCAGAAGGGTCCTCGGAATAAACATTCCGCACCCCTGACTTAGACCACACAGAGCGCCCAGTTTCCCAAACCCTGTAAGGTCTGAGACCCCACTTGATCATTGACTTTTTTTTTTAACGTGTTTTAATATATACTTGGGATTTATAAACAAATGGTAATAATGTATGTGACTGCTCATTTGATTGGGTAGAGCAGACTAAAGCTCTGTATAATGAATGTGTTTATGTACCTATAGGCCAGTCTCTCTCTGAGTTGAAGCCGGATGACATATACAAGAGGGTGTGTGTAGAGGTGGACGCTGGCCTCCCTGCAGACTGCCCCCCTATCCTGAGTGACCTCATCAAGAGGAGCCGGGCCGTGGACCCTACTGAACGCCCCTCTGCTGGAGGTATGGAGATTCAAGGGGGATGGAGAGAGGGGGCATATCAGCTGATAGTGGGGAAGGGCTGTCCCTATATTATTAATCCAATGCCCTATATTAATCCTAATCCCAAACTCTACATTCTTAATCCCACCATGGCTGAGCTATTTCTGGGTTTACATATAACATTGTTATTTAAATGATCTGTGATAGGCCATGTGGATATTAAAGCTGCCGCATCACTGAATATAGAATTAATTTACCAAGTGAAACCTTTACATTATAGATGAAATATGAATAAAAAAAACTGAAGTAGTGAAATAATGATTTGCTGCCGAGACGGTTTTAGGAGCCCCCACTTTACATACATAGTTACATAGTTACATAGTAGATGAGGTTGAAAAAAGACTTCCGTCCATCAAGTTCAACCTATATTAAATTTAGACAACAGATACTTTATGCTATACAGTATTCATACTTACAGTATATTGATCCAGAGGAAGGCAAACACAAAACCCCAGTGACATATCTTCCAATGATATCTCATAAGGGGAAAAATAAATTCCTTCCTAACTCCAAGAATTGGCAATCAGATTAATCCCTGGATCAACATCCTTCCCATGTATACTTATTTGGTATTTCCCTGTATACCTATCCTATCTAAAAAGACGTCCAGGCTTTTTTTGAAGAAATCTATTGTATCTGCCGTCACAGTCTCCATGGGTAATGAATTCCACATTGTAACTGCCCTTACTGTAAAGATCCCTTTCCTTTGTTGCTGGTGAAATCTCCTTTCTTCCAACCTTAAGGGATGGCCCCGAGTCCTTTGTACTGCCCTTGGGATGAATAGTTCATTTGAAAGCTCCTTGTATTGTCCCCGAATATATTTGTATATAGTTATCATATCCCCTCTTAGACACCTCTTTTCTAATGTAAATAAATCTAATTTAGCTAGTCTCTCCTCATAAAAGAGATTGTCCATCCCCTTTATTAATTTGGTGGCTCTTCTCTGCACTCTCTCTAGTTCCATAATGTCTTTTCTTAGGATTGGTGCCCAAAATTGTACTCCTTATTCAAGGTGTGGTCTTACTAATGCTTTGTAAAGGAGCATAATTATGTTTACTTCTCTTCAATCTATTGCCTGTTTAATGCGAGATAAGATCTTGTTTGCCTTTGCAGCTACTGCATGACTTTGGGCACTATTGCTAAGCCTGCTGTCTACCAGCACTCCTAAATCCTTCTCCATCTTTAGAAAATGATTTGTCTTCTTAGATTTAATAGGATCTCCGATCTACAACAAATTAGTTGTAGCCATTGAGTCTTATGGCATCTTCCTTAATGTTACTTTTATGTCTGAAGCACTTTTTCCCATGACCTGTTATTTATATTATCTGTTATTTATTTGATTACCCCGTGTATTACTACTGTGAAGCGCTATGTACATTAATGGCGCTATATAAATAAAGACATACAATACAATAAGCAAATGTTTTTATCATTGGCCTTCCAAAGTATCTCATTTTGGACCATGTTTAGTAGCCGGTGCTACTTGGAGAGGGGCGAACAGTCCAAATCTGTTTCCCGGAATTTACCGGATTTTTTTAGACCACATCCGTTCCCCCACCAAAATCCGTCTGCGAATTGGGCACTAAAAAAATCCGTGCAGATCAGTCCAGATCCGCGGATTCCACAATCTGTGGCCAGATTGTTAAAAATCCGCACACTGATTAATCCACGGAGAGAGCGAGACGCCGCCCCGCAGATTTATCCGTGTCCAGATTTGGAACAATCCGACCACGGATTTCAAATTGCTCTCTAAAATAAAAGGAAACGGCGGCTTTGCCTTTTTGAGACTGAACCGTGGACCAAATGAACTGGCCGACCCGAAGCGGATCCAAATGCACCCCAAGAGATCACCCATCTCTAGCGCTACTGCATAAAACACCTTCCGAATCCAGGACACATTGTGGCCCATTCACTCAAAAACGCTGCAAAGCCGGGGTTCCCAACGACAACCATCAAGAACCCCAACAGGTCAGGGTTCCAGGATATCCAGGCTCCAGCACAGGTGTCTCAATCAGTGACTCAGTTTGGTTGCACCACCTGTGCTGAAGCAGACATATCCTTAAGGACTGGAGTTGGGAACCACTGCTGTAAGGTGTCTTCCGTGGCTGACGGGTGGCTTGTGAAGTAGCACCGCTTAGTAAATATAGCTGCTTTTTTCACCATAACCGTTCAAAGGATCCTCATTTGAAGGAAATTGCAGTAAAATCCCTTTCTACATGTTCAGTTTGGATAGTGAAAAGACTTGAGAGTGTTTATTTAAATGCATTTTTTCTTGTTCTCTTCCAGTTATTTTGGATCTGCTGAAATCTCTTTAGTACCAGCCCGAGCCCAACAAATCTGCGACCCCCAATGAGGGCAGCGACATTTAAACTCCCTTCACAATGTACCAAGAATAGCAGTTCTGCTATGAAAGCAATGTGGGAGAAGGTGCATTCATTATTACAATACAAACAACGTCTTCCCATCTTAAATAAATTGCAGTATCTGTTATTTCACCACCAAAACTGCTCCCCAACAAAACATTTTATATTATCTAGTTTGGGGGGGTTTCTGTTTCAGATTCTGTTCACAGGATAAGGTCATATTAGAAATGTACTAGGATCACAAGGACGTTACCATGTCTAATATGACCTCATCCTGGGAATAATGCCCGCTGCCATATTATCATCCCAGAGGTGAGGACCGCTCTGTGAATCCTCTAAATCAGAAAATATTGAAATACACGAAGCAATAAATGGACCGTTCAGCCGCATAAGAATGAATTCTTGGGGCCGGATCCACATAAGCTACGTGACGTTAACCAGCGCCTTACTTATCGTGGATCTTCACAGCCCAATAGCGTAATATTTATTTATTTATAAAAATATTTTACCAGGAAGTAATACATTGAGAGTTACCTCTCGTTTTCAAATATGTCCTGGGAACAGAGTAAAATAAATAATAGATGGCTACACATACAGTTACATAAATGAACAGGGTATACATTATATACAAGACATTGCATGCATAGTTAAAGAAAATATATATTATGGGCGTATGAAACAGTTAAAGACCAGATTAAAGTGTGAGACAGCCTTAGATTTGAAAGAACGTAAACTGGTGGTGGATGTGAGAGTCTGGTAGGTTGTTCCAGTTTTGGGGTGCACGGAAGGAGAAGGAGGAGCGTCCGGATACTTTGTAATCAGGAGCTCAGTCACTGTAAGCTTTAAAATTAATATTAAGTTCTGGTTTTAGCCAGAGAGAGCAGCACATTAACTATGATGGCCGTTAGTGATAATTATGTTGGGGAGAGAGAGGGAAGGAGAGAAGCTACCAATGCATAACCTTCAAAGAATTCCCTGGAGGGTTCTGCAAGGTTCAGGGAGCGTGGCTAAAAGTATACCTCCAAAGAGTGAATTTATTAAAAATGAGAATATCCGGCGATAACCTCTACGCTAGAGTATAACGTTCAGATATCTGTAATCGTTGCAAGGAGACGCATGCAATGAGATCACACACAACATGGGTAAGAGGTGTCAAAGACAGATATCCATTTGTCACTCAAATTTAGGAGCAAGACGGTCAAAGTTGCCTGAATCTATTGATCTGATTCACGTGTGTCTAAGTATTAGGGAAAGGAAGTTATGAGTGCGTTTATATAGTGAGGCAAAGATTTAAACACATTTTTTTAGCAGGTTTTTTTTTCTCTGACATAAAACCGGCAACTTAGCAGCAGATTTTACGACAGGGGTGGGCTTATATTGTTTCAATGGGGAAAAAATAGTACACAAGTCTTAGCAAGGTGTTATGAAATCAGAATTCAACATTGGTGTGTTTGGGATCAAACACGGGGATTTCCATCTTTCTACGCCAGTGACCTCTCTGGAAGAAAACCCTGACAAATGATAATGTACTGTATAGGATTTTCTGTTTTATCCTGCTTTTTTAAGAAACTATATAAAACAAAAAAGAGCACAAAAAGGAAAACAGGATTAGTTCCAACACAATAACATTTGATAAAAAGAATAAAATACACTTACATATAAAATTGGATCATGTAGATCCAGTCATGTAGATCAACATTCACAAGGACGCACCCACGGAGTGTCGGATCCTGAAGAATCCCGCAATCTCACAGTCCAAGATGGAATCAGAAATGCAGTCCAGCCAGCAAGTTATTAAAAGTGGGTGGTGCAATTTGGAGTTGGCGTCCTCGTGGAGGTAGGGGGATGTCGGCTTCCAGGCGTCCAGTGTCACGGCGTCACGTAGCTGCGTGATGCATTTCGTGTCAAATGACGCTTCATCAGGGGGTTGGTCTAATGGATCCTATGGCCGGGGAGAGAGGGTGGGGGGGAGGGAGTGAGGAAAAGAGGGAGTAAGAGTGAGACGGAGGGGAGAGAAATACATGGGAAGAGGGTGGGAAATAGAGGGGCTCGTGAGGTGTGAAATGGGGGGGGGCTTACAATACCGCGGGGGGGGGGGGGGGGCCCGATGTAACTCTATTCCTGGGCCCTGGGAAATCTGTTGGCGGCCCTGTGCATGGGGGGTCTTCTTTTTAGAAGCATTGGGGAATATATATTATAAGCATTACATATATATATATATATATACATACATACATACATACATACATACATACACACATTGGGGGTCTTTTTTTATATGCATTTGTTTTTTATATATACAGTATGTTTTATATGTACCAAATTGGGGATGTGTTTTTTTTTTAAATGTATTTGGGGGGTTTGTATATATTTGGGGGGTGGGGATTTTGTTTGTATGTATTTGGGGGAGGGAAGGTTTTTACATTGGGGGTGGGATTTTTTGGTATAAATTTGGGGGGGGGAATCGTGTGAGGGGAGGGAATGAGTGAGGAGAGGGATTGAGTGAGAGTGGGGTAATTGACGGATGGGGGGTGAGAGGAGAGAGTGGGCGAGTGAGGAAGAGAGGGAGTAAGAGTGAGATGCAGGAGAGTGAAATACATGAGGCGGGGGGGACTGAGTGAGAGTGGGGTAATTGACGGATGGGGGGTGAGAGGAGAAAGGGGGTTAGTGAGAGGAGAGGGGGTGAGTGAGGAAAAGAGGGAGTAAGAGTGATACAGAGGAGAGAGAAAGAAATACGTGGGAAGAGGGAGGGAAATAGAAAGGGGCTCGCAAGGTCTGAAATGGGGCTCGTCACACTGCCGATGGGGGGTTTGGGGGGGTGGGGCGGTCAGAACTGTAATCCTGGGCCCCGGGAAATCTGTCGGCGGCCCTGGCCTCAGCCAATGGGTATACGCGCTGTAGCAGCCTCACACAACCCTGACGCGTTTTGTAACACCGTACTTCGTCAGGGGGTCATGTGTGTGGCTGGCCTCGCGTCTAATATATCCCCTTCAGCAAATCTGAACGGCTGAATAAATAGAAGGGGGGGAGAGGGAAGGGTAAAAGAGGGATGGGGCATATAAGACTTTGGAACTAACAATACGTTCACAGACGCCTGCACCACCGCTTCAGCGCTTTTACACATTGCAGCAATACAAGAAAATATATTAATAACAACATCTACAGTATTGCTTAAAATCTATTAAAGTGCTACCAAATGTGACTCTAATACAAAAGCCTAATAATAAGATGCCATAATGACATTGGCAAATGAATATATAACATAAATGTATTAAATTACAAATTTGCGCTGTGTGCATATCTTTGATCTTTTACATTATATTTGAATCTTTATCATTTTGCGTGAATGGAACACTTTTGTGAGTGACAAACTGCAAAGAAGTTTCTCTTCGTCCGCGTGTGCTGGGCACACACCCCATTTTTTTTTTTACTTGCTATAATTACTATGTAATTTCTGTTAATTCTTGCAGTAGTTTTCCCAGAATCCACCACCCAACCTGTTTCCTCCCTTCTTGAACACTCTTCTCAAGTCAAAATAATTGTGAAAGCCGCCCTGCATATATTAGGCTGGGTGAAAAGAAAATAGTTAATTCCTGAGACCTTCAAAAGGTGCCACCCCATCCAGCATCAATTTATTATCCTACATAATCAGCGCACTGGAAACACGGTTCCTGTTTTGTATTGTGTAATTCAGTAATAGGATTTACCCCTAGAGGGAGACAAACCCCACATAATTGGTGTCAGCATTCAGATTCATCCACAAGGCCCCGATAAATCACTCTATCTAACTAAACGTCACATTAAGATACACTGTAGCGGAGTATCCTCAATAGTCAATAATGTAAAGTTAAGTCACGTTTTCTCCCATAAGGAGCAAAGCGTTAACTAGAATGGAACGTTAGTGATAATGATATGCAAATGATATGCAAAAGGGGTGTTACCCATGAAATCACATACCCACTGAAGTCCGTTGAGGTTAACGCGGGAACTTAACGTTACTTTACTTAGGTCACGCCTAAACTTGGCATTGTTCACACCCAGACCCTGTAATAGGGCTTTTATGTGGTCTGGGTGGGTGACCGCCCAAAGTTAGGAAGGATTTAACCAGCAAAAATGTCCGCCCCCATTTGCATTTGCCGCGCTCTTGGGCCTACCGGACCTAATGGAAAGGACTTACTTATCTGCGCCGGCAGCCTCCTTTGTGCCGCCCTGCTTCTCCTGCAAAATCGAGCGTCAGATGATGCTGCGTACGTCACAAGGCGGCTCGTTGCCATGGTAACTGCGACGTCACACGACATCATGTTACCACGGTGACGCGACGCAGTGCGACGTCACGTAGGTACGTCCGCGGCGTCATTTGACGCTGGATTCTGAAGGAGAAGCAGGGCGGCACAAAGGAGGCGGCAGACACAGGCAAGTGCCTAAGGCGGATTTGGCAATCCCCCGCTGGTTATGCCAACACGCAGTTTATTTATTTATTTAAAAAATATTTTACCAGGAAGTAATACATTGAGAGTTACCTCTCGTTTTCAAGTATGTCCTGGGCACAGAGTTAAGACAAATAATACATGTTTACAAATACAGTTACATAATGAGCAGGGTATACATAATATACAAGACATTGCATGCACAGTTAAAGATAATTTGTATTATGGACGTATGAAACAATTACAGACCACTTTAAAATGTGTGACAGCCTTAGATTTGAAAGAACTTCGACTGGTGGTGGATGTAAGAGTCTCCGGTAGGTTGTTCCAGTTTTGGGGTGCACGGTAGGAGAAGGAGGAGCGGCTGGATACTTTGTTGAGCCTTGGGACCATGAACAGTCTTTTGGAGTCAGATCTCAGATGATAAGTGCTGCATGTGGTAGGGGTGAGGAGCTTGTTCAGGTAGCTGGGTAGCTTGCCCAGAAAGAATTTGAAGGCGAGACAGGAAAGGTGAACTTTGCGTCTAGACTCTAGTGATGACCAGTCTAGTTCTTTGAGCATATCGCAGTGATGTGTGTTGTAGTTGCATTGGAGAACAAAACGACAAATTGAGTTGTAGAGGGTGTCAAGTTTGCTAAGGTGGGTTTGAGGTGCCGAGCCATATACTATGTCTCCATAGCAGTAGCGGATTTCCCATTAGGCCCGATGGGGCCAGGCCTAGGGCGACATAAATGTCCACCCCCAGATACTTTTGCCGCACTCTCGGGCCTATCAGACCTAATGGGAAGTCATTTTATCTGTTGCGGTCGCCTCCTCTTCCTTCCGAAGAGACGTCGCCAACGTGAAGTCACGACGTCTTGTTGCCATGGCAACGCAGCGTCAAATGACGTTATGACCGCTTTGCCATGGCAACGTGACGCTGTGCGACATGACGCCCATGGCATCATTTGACTCTGCGGTTCAGGAGGAGGAGGGGGGCGGCAGGAAAGTCAGCGGCCGCAACAGCTGCGCATAGGGGCGACGGATTTTGAAATCAGCCACTGATAACACGACATTAAGCCTTTTTGGTACATTTTCGCTAATTTTGCCTCATGCTAAAGTTTTTCTCTACTCCACAGGTTCCCCCGCGACACCGCCTCTGGCAACCAAAGAGTTAAATCATACTGGGTAGTAATGGAGTTCATGGTTTCTAGGGAGCGCTGAATCTCTGCTGTCCAACCTTTACCTTCCGTGATGTCATTTATGACTCCGCTTGTGACAGGCAGCTCTTGATAACAGCAGGAGGGAATGTTTGGAAACAGAGTGGAAACTTTTAATATGAAGTTCTCTGTTGACTTCCTTCAGCACGGATCTATTCTGAGTGTTACATGTATCTGTGCTGCTAGGTCATTTGGTTACATTGCACCTTATGAGGTGAAATGGAACTTCTTGTACCATAACAAGCATCAAAGGGGTAACATGGTGACATCTGTTTATTAAAACATTTATAATGTCCCTCTGGTGAGTGAAAATAAACTTGGCGTTTGCACCCAATTTGATGCGTCCTGTCTTTGAAGATACCGCTGGGCCATATACTACGTTGCCCTACTGTAGTTCTGGCCGTGAACATGGTTTTGGTAACGTAGCCAATGGGGCGGAAACTCAAAGTGACTGTGAATCACTCGGGTGGATTAGGGAGGGGGTGGCACAGGGGGCATGTGCCCAGAGCCCCACCCAGCCAGTACTGGCAACTTATCCATCCGGCTGCCAGCAAGCAAAGAACCCAGCAGTGTTCCCCCTCCTCTCCTCTGCTGGTGTGCCTGGGAGAGGGGGGTGTAGGAGGCATGGGGAGGGAGGAGGGGTGTAGGAGGGAGGGAGGAAAGGGGGGTAAAGGAGGGAAGGGCACAGCGCCATGTCCTGGGCACTCTCCAGCCAGTGGTGGCAACGTATCCATCCAGCTGCCTGCAAGCAGCGGTCCCCCTCCCCTCCTCTGTCAACGGGACTGGAAGAAGGGGGTGTAGGAGGGCGGAGGGGGTGGAGGTAAGTGGGGTGTAGGAGGGCGGGGGAGAGAGGAGGGGTTGGGGAGTAGGAGGGAGGGGTTGGGGAGTGAGGGTTTACAGGGAAGTGTGGTAAGGAGGGACAGGGTGAGGTGGTGTAGAGGGGGTTGGGGGAGAGAAGGGTGTAGGAGGGTGGAGAGAAAGGGGTGTGGGAGGGAAGGAGAGAGGGGGTGTAAGAGCAAGGGAGGGGGTGTAGGAGGGAGGGAGGGTGTAGGAGGGTGGGGAGAGGGGTGTAGGAGGGAGGTATAGCTATGGTATACCCTATTTTTTACCATTCTATCTCTTGGATTTTGATAATTTTTTCTCCAATTTCTATAAATTCCCAGATCATAGTCCTGCTTGTCTCTGTCTCTGAAATATTTATTCTGTTTAATCTCTGTTACTTCTTTCTCAACCTGTTTATTCTTTATCTCTATTTTTTCTTCTAAATTTTTGTATTTGGAATCTTCAATTTTCTCAAGATTCTCTTTAAATATTATTGATCTCTTGATCTATTCTTGACAACATGTTCTATTTGCAGATATGAGGCACCACCATGGGTACCAGATTCACACCCAGTTATGCCAACATCTTTATGGGTGTTTGGGAAGAAGACACTATATGGGCTAATTGCCCACTGGGTGCGAATCTGATCCTATGGCGGCGCTATATAGATGATGTAATCTTCGTCTGGGGAGGAACCCAAGACGAACTAGAACAGTTCAAAATATACCTCAATTCAAATGATAGGAATTTAAATTTTAGATTTAAACATAGTACCGAACGCATAGAGTTTTTGGACCTGGAACTATATATAGAGAACAACACAATTCAAACAAAAACATACTCTAAGGAAGTTCAGGCAAATTACTACCTTTAAACAAGTAGTCATCGCAACCCAAACTGGGTGAAAAATATTCCCCGAGGCCAATTCATCAGGCTGAAACGGAATTGTTTCAACGAACAGGTATATTTGGAGCAAGCACAGAAACTTAAAGAAAAATTCTTAGATAGAGAATTTAATGAAAAAGAACTTAATCAGACTACAAGAGAAAAACGTCTTTCTTGGAGTACAAAGTCAAATCAAATACTGCGTAGAGTGGAGTTCCGTTCATAACTCGGTTCAACAAAATGGCACCGCAAATTAAAAGGATATTTAATAGACATTGGGGTTACCTCAAAAGAGATGCCGTTTTGAAAGAGATACTCCCGGAGAGACCTCAGATCTACTTCAGAAAGGTATCATATCTGAAGATGAAACTATCTCTGAGTTGTCCTATTAGTAATAACACTATTCCTGTTAAGAATAAAGTTTTTTTTAATACTTGCTCTATATTCCCTGTAAATACAGCAAGAATGCAAAAACATTTTCTTCGAACGTGACATCAAAGGAATATAAGATACAATCCTTTATCAATTGTCATAGTTCTTGTGTGATTTACTTACTTGAATGTCCCTGCGGGCTACGTACCGTATGTTGGCAGAACAGGCGGGGCATTAAAAGAGGACTCAACACTCAATGTGTCCAATCACTTTGAAATTAAACATTACCAAGCTCCATGGGGACTGAAATGTTTGGCAATGGAATGCCCTGTAGCCAGTTGGAGGAGGGGGTTGGGGGGGGGGGGGGGATTATGATAGGATCAACCAAATTTCGAAACGGGAATCCTATTGGATTTTCTCATTGATATCCCTGACCCAATTGGGTTTAAATGTTGAATTCGATCTAGCAGCATTTTTGTAAGTCTTCAATATCTAAACCAACATTGTTCCAACACCATCTCAATGTAATTCTGAGGAATATTTTGTGATATAGCGCTCGCAGCCGCACGCATTAAGTGCCCCGTCACAGAACGCAGGTAATTGTTTTGGCGGTCACTATAATCGCGGCCTAAAATTGCTATTGTCCCTCAATGTTGCAAGTTTGGCTCAGCTCAACAATCTGGGACTCCCAGAAGACACTCGCATTTAACGCAGAAGTATACACCCTGGCAGTATGTGCATTGATTTGCATTCTTTATCCTGCTCCCATTAATTATCCAGTTTACAAACGCTGCAAGAGGGAATCAATATTTGTAAATAATGGAGTAACAGATTAATTATCTAATCTAAGGGCCTTGTTCCAAGCCTTCTTTGTTGTAAACTGCTTCTGGTTTCAACACTTCGCTCCATCCAACGGCACTTTAACCAAACTGCAACTCTGCCAAACAGCTCATCTCAAACAGCTGTTCAGAGAGCAGATCAGAGAGGAATGAGGATATTTTATACTGCTCTGTAACACGTCACTGATGAATACAGAATTATTTTATAAGAAACTGGGGGTTGTTGTTAAATGATGGAAATAAAAATATGCCTCATTGCTTCATAAAATATGCCACTGTGATTGCAATAATATTTTCAGTGCATTGCTTTCTGTGCCAAGCCTTAAACTTTATATAGAATGTGATCTGTTGAGATTACAGCAGACACACGGTGACAAACACCGTCACGAAGAATGATAAAAACAAGGGCTGAGTCACAGGCATTGACTTCAATGGGCGTTTACGGATGGTAGGGACCGGATAAGCGCCCTCGCAGTTTAATGAATAATCGCTATAGATTGAATCCCTAATTTAAGGAAATCAATTATAATTGAAGTTAATAGATTAAAAATACACCCTGAGACACAATTGTGTTACCTAGGATTAGTAAGGGAAGATGTTTTGACCTCTCCCCTATAAGTACTGCCCTTTTTTATTTGACAGGTAAATGCACTTTTACAGGTACGTTATATTACATAGTAGATGAGGTTGAAAAAGTCCATTGAGTTCAACCTATGTTGAATTTAGATAACAGATACTTATCCTATATTAGATTTCTATTCATTTTATGGAATTGTTTTACTGTTGTAGGTTGTGATACATTTTATTCAGGGGTCAGGGTGAATTAAACAGTACTAGTACTGTACCTGATTAAAGAACCGCTAAACTATTTAACCAATGAGGCAAAGATTTTTGGATCTCCTTTTTGATCCGTCGTGGCTTCCTTTTGGCCCAAGAGATGCAAGATCTTTAAACCTCCACGAGATCCCAGCAGCACCTTGAGAAGTACGCATCCCGGAAATCAGGGTAGCTAAAATAACGGGAATTGATTTTTGTTTTTCTTACATGGAAGGCCCCTTTAATGTTTGAACTTGGTGCATCAGTTCCTAGTCACAGCTTTGTGTGCATGTCATTTGCAAGCAAATCCTTTATAATAACACATGCTATCCCTATACACCTCCTGTCCTACAAAGCAAAGGGGGGTAATTAAGGATGTATTCCTTTTTGGTGTCCACGATTCATTCTGCTAGTGTTAACCTTTGCACCCAACTGATATCAGTGCAATTTTCTGTTGCCTGTGCGCCTGGATGCAAAATACATTTCTTGCGTGTGTTAGGGCAAAAATATAGGCAGCTAATTCATCGCTCACTGCATGGGGCAGGTTATATACAGCGAGTTGCGTGTATTTGCTTGAGCACAAGCGAACGGATGCATGGTATATTAGTCACAATTTTATGGATTGTACTGTAGGTAAACAATTACCAGCACGTCTCATGTGTAATAAGGTGTGTTTTCAGTTAGCCGGCAGTGATACAAGCCAAAGGTAATCCCTGTATCAATATCCTTCTTGGGATCATGGAAAACAATTAGTATTGCTGTGCGTTATGCTGTTGTGTGAGGAGGAAAAGCAGTTAGGTACCTTTTCAATAAGACGTTATTCCTTAATGATGTGTCACTCATCTTCCATTCACTTGAAAAATAGTTAAAGCATAATTATCTGTGCGTCAACCAACTTTCTACTATATTGGATAGAGATCTTAGAGGCTAAGTGTATATCAGTCGAAGCAGACAAGTTTTCCGGCCCATTTGCCCACTTTAATAATAAAAATAATAATAACTTTATTTATATAGCGCTTTTCTACCAATGGCACTCAAGACGCTTTACAGTTACAAAACGGGAAAAGTAGAAAACATTTACGGGTATAAACGAGACCAAACACAAGGAAAGATACAATACAGGATGGGACGGTGCTGTAGCTATTAATTGCTGGACAGGTAGAGGGTCATTAATTAAATGCCTGGGTAAACTGGGAGGTCTTGAGCCTTTTTTTTATAGATTCCCAGAGAGGGGCCTCTCGGACTGTACGAAGCAGATTGTTCCAGAGAGTGGGAGCAGCGCGGCTAAAACCTCGGGCCCAAAGGAAGTCAAGGGGATTCTGGGAACTGTTAGGAGACCTACATCTGCAGATCGGAGTGAGCAAATGGAAGTGTAGGGAACTAGAAGCTCTCAGATAATCTTAAAATAAATTCGCCTTTTTTACAGGCAGCCATTGCAGAGAATGGAGAACAGGTCATATGGTAAGAACAGGTCTGGTTAGTTAACAACCTGGCCGTAGCTTTCTGCACCAGCTGCAGGTGGCACAGCTCTTTTTCCGGAACACCCAGGTAGAGGGCATTGCAGTAATCCAGGCATGAAGGAACAAAGGCATGGAGAAGCATAGGGAGATCCTCTGGGGGGTTGGGGGATCAAGTGCTTAATCCTGGCGATGTTCTTTAGGTGGAAGAATGAAGATTTGATCATGGCTGCCACCTGATGTTTAAGGATCAAGTCACAGTGAAGGACAATACCAAGATTCCGCGCACGGACAAAGTTTAGCAGCTGGGAGACCAGTGTATTGACCTAGCTGCAGTCTTGTTGTCTTCCAATAATGAGCCTCCACCACGAGCACTTCTGTCTTATCAGAATTCAACCTCAACCCACTGGAACTCATCCACTCTAGGAGTTCAGACAAACATCTAATGAAGACTGACAATGGGTCATTAGTGCCTGGTGCAAAGCACAAGTAGAGTTGAGTGTCAGCTGCATAGCGGTGAGAATCCAGGCCATGCTGATTATGTCACGCAGTGGCAGCATGTACACTGCGAATAACATAGGAGATAGGATAGAACCCTTTGTCACTGCACATAACAGGGGCATTGGTGCAGAGACATATTCTCCTGAAAATACTTTATGTGACTTGCCAGTGACAAAGGATCCGAACCAGCAGAAATCCCATGGTCCACAGTATCAAATGCTGCATAGAGGTTAAGGAGTCCTTTTCCTAAATGTCACTTGAATGTCTCAAGCACTTCTTCCCATTATGTGTTATTTATATGATTGTCGTGTGTTACTGCTGTGAAGCGCTATGTACATTAATGGCGCTATATAAATAAAGACATACATACAGATGACTATGATACTTTGATACCATGGCTATGATATTTTGTCTATAATGCTGTTAGCGGTATTGCCTTATATGTAACTGGTCGCCTCTAATGATCGTGGAGGCTATGAGCTAGTGGTAGAGAAGAAGGTTGGAGAAGATGTCTGGAGTGCGTGGGAGAACGTTGTCATTATATGTGTGTGTTAGAATCCGTGTGCGGATATCCAGAGACAATCTTTACTTGCACTGAGAGGGCAGTGAGAGAGGGAGAGAAAGGAGGGAAGAGAGAGAAAGGGGAAGAAGAGAGAGAGAAAGGACTGAGAGAGAGAGAGGGAGAGAGAAAGGGGGAGGAGGGAGAAGAGGATAGTCTATTTGTTTCACTGGCAGGAAGGAGAGGCTCAAATTGATAGAATTAGATCCATCCAGCCGATGGTCTCTGACCAAGGCATTCAGTTAATGGTAAAGACCTGACGGAGCGTGTAGCTGACAGACAGCGGGGAAGACCAGAAAATAAAGATTTCACGCCGCTACCGCCGATTAAATGTATGTATGTGTGTATGAATGTATGTATATGTGTATGTGTGTTTGTATGGATATGTGTGTGTGTGTGTATGTGTCAATTTGTGCACAAATACATTTTTTTTTTATTTATTCAACTTTTTTTTTCTTTAAAAAATCTTATTTAAGCCATTAATTCACTCACACAATCTATACACACATATACACACACGTACACACACACACACACAGTACCTGTCGCTCCTGGCAGCACTGAGACTCTATACACACATGCGGAAAAGCATGCGGCACATGCACAGCCGCAACAGTATAGAACGGCCCTAAGAAGCATTTCCAAAGTGGCAGCCCCCTTCCCCTTCTGATAGGCTCTGGCTCTTGAGCCCCACCCTCTCTCTAGCAGTGAACCAATTGTATCTAGTAACTGCCTAGTCAATCATATTCTTGGAACTACATTGCCCACAATGCTGTGCAAGAACTGAATTAAATAACCCTAAGCAAGCGATCGATTACAGGAGAACGGGTCGATCTGCTGCTTAGCCAATCACTGGTCAGTGTGCAGATTGTATTGATGCACATATTGAACAGGAATATATATATATATTATTTTTTTAAATGGCAGCTTGAACTGCAGCTTTAAAGATACATTTTTACATATATATATTCTTGGTTTAAAATGTGGGGGAGTATTTGGAGTGCAGTGATAGAGAAACCCCTTTTTCTCATCTTTTTCTGTATGGATTTTTGCTCCTAGCTAGCACCACCCCTGTATACAAACATATAAGTAGTGCAGGATTAACTGGATCACAGGTCCCTTCAGGTTTATTGCTGCTGTTTATCACTGTGTATAAAGCTCAGCCTGTGTTAAAGAAGAGCATGGCCAGAAAACCTGCTCTCAGTGTGAGGATGGCTACTGGCCTCGCATTGTGAAGCAGCCAAACCGTTGCTTTCTTTAACCTAGTCTGGCTCTGCTAAAAGCAATTAGATTGGTTGCAACAGGTTGGGGTTACCTGGGATGGCACCTTTAACACTTCAGTGACCAGGATAAAGCACAGGTTTCCATGGCAACAAAGGCATAAATATCCTAACATTTCTGGAAAAGTCACCCAACTATCTGAGCACATGTCTTGCCCCTACTAGACACAGCACTTATCACCTATTGACCTGAAGAAGCCTCTGTCTAAGTTCCTGTCATGTCCCGACTGCTGACACGCAGGTGACCTTGCCTGTCTTCGTAGGAACATCTCTTGGCTACTCCAGTTTTCCAGGGTTTACCACTCTGTCCAGCTCAGCTGCTTCCTGTTTCCCAGCCTATTGAAACCCTTCAGTGCCTATCGCCCTTGCTGCTGCAACAGGTTATTTCCTGTTCTGTTGTTGCTACCTTCCTGGCTCTCTTGTTCTCTGCTGGACTTGCCCCCATTACTATTTTTCCCCTTCTCTCTCTGCTTGATTTCCCGTTGCTGCCGCCGCCTGCCTGGAACTGCCGCCTGCCTTCACTGCCTCTTCATTGCTGGACCCCTCTTCAACTCTGGACCCTTCCTCATCCTCGGATCTCTACTTCAGAGTACAGGTCTCTCTGCAAGTTTCCATCGTGGCCTCTGGGTGTGGCTCGCTATCCCGGTGTGTGTTATCACAGGGGGTGGCGGGTTGCTCCCGGTTATTCGCGGTGGGCATCCATCTGCACTTGTGTGCACTGCTGTCCGTGTTGTCACAGATCCAATAAAGAAACCAGTCGCTCTGTCTTCTCCTATCGGGCACCTCACTTCTGGAACAATGTACCTGAGTCTCAAAACTTCCATCTGTTCAGCCCTACGTCATGGTGTCTGGCACTCCTGGGACCCAATGATGTCATGGTTATGTCATGCTCAAGGAAATCTTTCTATTTTAGATCGCATATCAGGGAGCGCAGGACTCCATCTGAAAGGGAAGAGGAGGATTACGCTAACGTTTCCAGGTTATGGCCAGCCGCGGTCACATCCGCACACTTCGCTGGAGGGGCGGCGGAACTCAAAGGGTTAAGATCCTGCAATATTGACTTTCTTATGTTTGTAACTGTAATATTAATATTGTCATCACAATATTCTGTATCCAGGACATACTTGGAAACGAGAGGTAACTCAGTTTTTTTCCTGGTCAAATATTTTTTTTAAAACAAATAGCAGCCAATCAGCACTTCATACAGAATTCCACTGTTGAGTGGCCAATCGGACGATGGCGTTGCTGCTTCCATGGAGATAGCAGGTGCGGTATCACTCCATGTCAGCACACAAGTGCAACATTAGGTAGTGATAGGAGTTATACAATACAAGGATTAGCCAACGCAAACAAAGCAGCGGGTCTAGATCGATATCAAAGAGTAAAGTTCATTTATATAAGGCAAGCACGTCATGCACTATATATATGGCAAGGAGATATTACTTTTCCAAACATAGTTACCAGGCAATTAACCAATCAGACCTGGCTGTTTAAGACATCTGTCACATACTAAATGATCTGCAGATAGTCTTAACCAATTACACTGAGTAACACTCATAGAAGAGTAGCCTCACTCCCATGGAGCACTTATCACCTGAGATCTTACTCCAAAAGACTGTTCCTGGTCCTAAGGTTCAACAAAGTATCCGGAAAACAAACAATACAAACCGGCGTCTAAAAAGTCCACTTTGGACTTTTTAGGCGCCGGTTTGTATTGTTTGTTTTCTGTGATTTACTGACTGTGTTTTGGGTCAGTTATTCCTGGCAGCCTTGCCTTAGTATTTATAAGGTGTATTGTATATTGTTGCACAGTTGTTTATTATTGTATATTTTGCTTCAATCATTATTATAGCTTTTAGCGCTAATCACACCACACTTTTTTTCCTCAACAAAGTCTCCGGCCGTTCCTCCTTCTCTTACCATGCACCCCAAAACTGGAACAACCTACCGGAGACTCTCACATCTGCCACCAGTCTAAGTTCTTACAAAACTAAAGCTGTCTCACATTTTAATTTGGTCTGTAACTGTTACATGCGCCTATAATATATATTATCTTTAACTGCATGCAATGTCTTGTATATAATGTATACCCTGACCACTTATGTAACTATGTATTATTTGTCATCATAACTCTATGCCCAGGACATACTTGAAAATGCATTGCTTCCTGGTAACCCATGTTATAAATAAATAAATAATGGATTGAGTCTCAGTCAACAAACATTTAATTAAGGTTAAATACAGGATAATATTCAGGAATACCTAATAGAAAACAAAATGATTAGTATTAGTCCGCGTGGATTTATGAAGGATAGATCATGACAAACTAACCTTAGTTTCTTTGAGGAGGTAAGTAGGAATTTAGGCCGGGGTAATGCAGTTGATGTGGCCTACTTACATTTTGCAAAGGCTTTTGATACGGTTCCACACAAGAGGTTTGTGTACAAAATAAAGCAAATTGGACTCAGTGGCTCTTCCTTCCCAGGTTTTAAGCTCCCCCCCCCCCCCCCCCCCCCCCCACTTCCCAAGTCAGCAGTTTCCTTTCATTTTACTGGATATAGATCCAGTGTTAGGACCTGCGAACTGGGTCTGCCTTGTCGTGGCTCACAGGCTTACAATGCTTTGGCCAAAGGGTTAAACTAAATGACCCTTTTTCAAGAGAATATATAAGTATTTTACCGTGTATTTTTGTCATATTGGATGTAGCATTGGGCTTCTCTGTCGTTTGTTGTATACATTTGCCACACTCAATAACACTCCTTTTTGACACATATACATATATATTTTGTGGGGGCTCAGGGGTTCCCAAAAAGAGCTTGCTAGGGTTCTGTGTGTTGTTTGTTAACTGTTAGCAATTACCCTTCTTTCCTGCCTCTTATATCCATCACTGTTTAAATAATAGATACTGTACTTATATGTTTACATACAAAGTGCAATGTTACTCTCTGTATTGGTTATAGATTAATTAAACACAGTTGTAGTTGTAATGTAGGATTCATAGACTTCAATATCCACCCCTACAAACCAGCGCTGACCCCTTTTAGAGCTAAAGAGTTAAATTATCCTTCTTTTTTTTAAAACATAGGATCCCAAATCCATATTCAATGTATAGTATTGCATATGAATATATTGTACGCTGACACTGAGCAACATGTATTTGTATTAAACCGTGAACAGGGTGTATCTGCAATGTGTATCTACTCGTTATTTGCAAGTGTTTCTATTATACTAAATCGTATTGAAATGCAGAATGTGTTGGCGTATTATAAATACCTAATTCTGTGGTATGCGGATGTGGCTCAGCCTATCTATTATAGATTCAGACAGATCGATAGGTAGTTATAAAAGTATATACATAAATAAGTAGATAGATGATAATGGTGGAGACAGCGCTAACATGGTACTGGGACGCATACAGTATGTCCATAATAGGAGGAGGATTCCAGCAGTGAAGGGGTTACAGGCTGCCCAAAGCAGTGTGAGGATTATCCCGGCTCTTAGGTATGCAGTGTAGGGTTTTATTGTCGTAATGCCCATAAATTGGAGTCGTATTGCCAGACGGCGGTCAAAGGTGCGTACCTGCAGGGCTTGGTAATGGTCCAGCCAGGTGCTAGCACGTGGCTAATTATTTACCAGCTTTCTCATAGGAAGCAGATTTATTTAACTCTTGTACATTGAAACATAAGCTGACATGATCAGCTCTGCCACTGACCTTGGTGGAGCCATTCGTGATTCTCTGTGCCATTGGGGGATTGGGTTTAGTTCTGAAGCTGAGTTTCTGCATACACTTGGGCAGCCCCTTGCTTCCCACTGACTACAAAGCAGCTGAAAGTAGCACATTTTCAGGGGAACCCCTTTGTCCCCATCCCATATACGTGGAATAATAATAATTGTTTTTTTAAATTGAAGGGGTTGCTTCTTTCAGTAGAAATTTGGATACTTTTTTTTTACCACGTATAAGGTGATCTACAAAGCAACAGAAACTTCTCCGGTTGCTTAATTCACCATCACGATGGTAAAGCAAGTATTGTATTGTATTGTATGTCTTTATTTATATAGCGCCATTAAGGTACATAGCGCTTCACAGTAGTAATACATGTGGTAATCGAATAAATAACAGATAATATAAATAACAGATCATGGGAATAAGTGCTTTAGACAAACATAACATTAAGGAAGAAGAGTCCCTGCCCCGAGGAGCTTACAATCTAAAAAGTCTTCCTAAAATAAGGGCCACCATGAGTAACAGTTACAAGAGAGTATACGGATGGGCTTCTTTAGCTGTAGCATTAGTAAAGGACTTATTTTCGGTTGCAAGAGACTATGAGCCAGTTTTAGTAAATGGCACTAACCCATCAGGGATCATATAGACCAGGAGTGGCCATCGCCTGTCCTCAAGTGCCACCAACATGTCGGATTTCAAGGATATCCCTGCTTCAGCACAATTGGCTCAGTCGTTTACAAAGCCACCTGTGCTGAAGCAGGGATACCCTGAAAACCTGACCTGTTCATGGCCCTTGAGGCCTGGAGTTTACCACCTCTGATATAGACCATTTAACTTATTAACCTTTACAGTGGACCTTATATAATGTGGTGGGTTCTGGGGTTCTGAGCTGGCCGGGATTGTGTGTTTATTAATTTTAATTTTCAACTGATATCAGTTGTTTGGAGGTTAGTGGGCCCTCCTCCCAGGGTTTAAGCTCACCCCTGCCCATTTTTTAAGTAACAGGTTTTTCCATGTTCCTGTGCAGGACGGGTCTACTGAGACCTTTCTCCCCCCAGCAGAGGTAAATGAGAATTTCACAGGTAGTGTTAGGACCTGCATACTGGTCATGCCGTGACGTGGCTGCATACTGGTCATGCCGTGACGTGGCTGCATACTGGTCATGCCGTGACGTGGCTGCATACTGGTCATGCCGTGACGTGGCTGCATACTGGTCATGCCGTGACGTGGCTGCATACTGGTCATGCCGTGACGTGGCTGCATACTGGTCATGACGTGACGTGGCTGCATACTGGTCATGCCGTGACGTGGCTGCATACTGGTCATGCCGTGACGTGGCTGCATACTGGTCATGCCGTGACGTGGCTGCATACTGGTCATGCCGTGACGTGGCTGCATACTGGTCATGCCGTGACGTGGCTGCATACTGGTCATGCCGTGACGTGGCTGCATACTGGTCATGCCGTGACGTGGCTGCATACTGGTCATGCCTTGACGTGGCTGCATACTGGTCATGCCGTGACGTGGCTGCATACTGGTCATGCCGTGACGTGGCTGCATACTGGTCATGCCGTGACGTGGCTGCATACTGGTCATGCCGTGACGTGGCTGCATACTGGTCATGCCGTGACGTGGCTGCATACTGGTCATGCCGTGACGTGGCTGCATACTGGTCATGCCGTGACGTGGCTGCATACTGGTCATGCCGTGACGTGGCTGCATACTGGTCATGCCGTGACGTGGCTGCATACTGGTCATGCCGTGACGTGGCTGCATACTGGTCATGCCGCGACGTGGCTGCATACTGGTCATGCCGTGACGTGGCTGCATACTGGTCATGCCGTGACGTGGCTGCATACTGGTCATGCCGTGACGTGGCTGCATACTGGTCATGCCGTGACGTGGCTGCATACTGGTCATGCCGTGACGTGGCTGCATACTGGTCATGCCGTGACGTGGCTGCATACTGGTCATGCCGTGACGTGGCTGCATACTGGTCATGCCGTGACGTGGCTGCATACTGGTCATGACGTGACGTGGCTGCATACTGGTCATGCCGTGACGTGGCTGCATACTGGTCATGCCGTGACGTGGCTGCATACTGGTCATGCCGTGACGTGGCTGCATACTGGTCATGCCGTGACGTGGCTGCAGGCTTATAACGCTTTGGCCAAAGGGTTTCACTAAATGACCCTTACTCATGAGAATACTAACAGGGAAGTATTTAACTATGTATTGTGTCACATTTGATGTAGCATTGGGCATTTCTGTCTTTTATTGTTGACCTCATATTGTACCAGGTATTTCAGGGGTACTTTGTTATTTAGGGGCTGATTATGCACACCGCTGCAACGTAGCTGTAACCCCCTCACATGGAGTACAATTTTGGGCACCACTCCTTAGAAAAGACGTTGAGGAACTAGAGAGAGCGCAGAGAAGAGCCATCAAAGTAATAGAGGGGGTGGACAATCTAACTTGAGGAGAGGCTAGCTAAATTAGATTTATTTAGTGGGTCAGTCGTTGACTAAGCTACTGATTGAGCCACCCGTGTTGAAGAAGCGGGGCTATCCTTAAAACTTATCCTGGGGGTGGCCCGTGACGACTGGAGCTGGCCACCCCTGCCATAATATATAGCTTTTAACCTTCAGTTCTACTGTAATAAACCCTGTACGTAAGGTCACTGTTCGCTTTACTTCTTGTATACACGCAGGTATAAAGTGCAATATACAGTTTGGTTAGTCACATTCCTATGAAAGGTGCAGCCACCCCCCCCCCATATATGACTTATTTGGGAAGTGGGTTGTCGTGGAAAGCAGGTTACCAACCTTACTTTAATATTTTATTCCTAGCTGTTCTCCATTTGTTTTTATTTAAAAAGGGCCCAAAGCTTGTGTCTACATGGCAACTCCAGCTGTTTATTCTAACTGTCCCAACTCCACCAGGCAGCACAGAGCCGATTAGAACAGGTCTGAATGGGCCAGACAGTGTGGTCCGGTGTCGGAAGGCATCTTACGGAATAGCGCTGCTTAATAAATATGGGTATACATACATACAAAAAAAAAAAAAATCATTTTTATCTAATCAGTGGTTCCCAACTCCAGTCATCAAGAACCCTCATCAGGACAGGTATTAAGGATATCCATGCTTCAGCACAGGTGGTTCAGTGAAAAATGCTTGAGCCACCTGTGCTGAAGCAGGGATAGCCTTAAAACCTGATGGGGACTCGAGGACTGGAACTGGGAACCACTGATCTAGAGGCGCTGCAGGTTATGCTTTAGGAACCATGAGATACACGTAGCTGTAACTTTTACCGCATTTATAATTTCGTTGAAATTCCTTTCCCTTTAATTCTAGGTGTAAAATAAAAATGATGACCATTGCTTTACATTACAGAGAAGTGTGAGCTGCGAGAACATCTCGTTGTAATCGCGGCATAAAGCCATTCTATCGAGAGATTTAGCATCATTATTTATGAAAGAGTGAGTATGGGCACCCGCGGAAGCAGGGAAACCCGGTTTGAATTACAGTGTCAGCTCTCCTTGTGACCTTCGTCTTGTATCTTTATCCCCCTGTGCCTCCGGTTCCACATTTTAGATTGTAAGCTCTATGGGACAGGAAGTCATTGTGCAAAATGCTATGTACAGTGCACCGTACACTCAGCGTTACGAGGGGGATATTTATTTATAAAGTATCCCTATATTCTGCAGCACCGAACAATTAGAGGTAAATAAGACGAATCTCTCAATCTCTCTCTCACTCACTCTCTCTCTCTGTCTAAATATCTCTCTCTCTCTCTCTCTCTCAATATCCCCCTCTCTCTCTCTGTCTCTCAATATCTCTCTCTGTCTCAATATCTCTCTCTCTCTCTGTCTCAATATCTCTCTCTCTCTCTCTGTCTCAATATCTCTCTCTTCTGTCTCAATATCTCTCTCTTTCTCTCTCTCTGTCTCAATCTCTCTCTCTCTGTCTAAATATCTCTCTCTCTCTCTCAATATCCCCCTCTCTCTCTCTGTCTCTCAATATCTCTCTCTGTCTCAATATCTCTCTCTCTCTCTCTGTCTCAATATCTCTCTCTCTCTCTGTCTCAATATCTCTCTCTTCTGTCTCAATATCTCTCTCTCTCTCTGTCTCAATCTCTCTCTCTCTGTCTCAATCTCTCTCTCTCGGTCTCAATCTCTCTCTGTCTATCTCAATCTCTCTCTGTCTGTCTGTCTCAATCTCTCTCTGTCTGTCTCAATCTCTCTCTCTCTGTCTCAATCTCTCTCTCTCTCTCTCTGTCTCAATCTCTCTCTCTGTCTCAATCTCTCTCTCTGTCTCAATCTCTCTCTCTCTCCCCCTTAAAGGAAGGGGAGAATGAACACGCATGTATAATTTAGAGGCGGCAAGACAAAAAACCTTGTTCATGTTGATATACACAGTAGTTGGTAATAAAGCCGGTGATATACTCTATTGTGAAACACTGCAATGTTCCCCGTGCAACTACTGGTTGAGTTACAGTGCATCCTATACAGAAAATTCCCGCATGGCTTTCAGATGACAATACCCTATGTTCCTTCCATCCCTGGTGACCAGTCCCACAGCCACTTCAGGGGCCAACGGACAAGTCACGCATTGTTTCAACTTCCACTTAGCAACTCAAAGTGAATGTATTCGCATTGCCTTCCCAAGTATACCCCTACTCTGCCTGAGGGCCCAGCAATACATTGATTAAATAAGTCTCCAATTCTAACAATACTCACCCGGTCCTTCACCGTTATATTGTTTTTCTGATCAGGCCATTTAGAAAACTAGTTAAAGGCCTTTAACCTATGTGATCGTTATCAAAATGAGACAAAAAAAAGGGAATTTTTAGAACAAATGTTTTGGTGGGATCTCCTGGCAAAGCACTCTGGGAAAACATACGATTCGTAACACTTGGCCGCTCTTTTTTGCTGTGCCTCACCCTTATCTCTGTTTTCTCTGGACTCTGTACTCGACACAGACTCTGCATGAGCCGAGTGTATTTATTTGCAGGGATCGCCATGCCCGTGTACCAGATATTTTTTATGTAAACAGCGTAACTTCCACTAATTCATGTCCAAGTCCTGCGTTTGGCTTAAACTCAAGTAGTTTATAGATCCTTCGTACAGCGCTCAAAGTGTGACAGCACTAAATGGTACAACTCTTATTTTATGTAACACCACAACTTTCTCATTTATAAGCCTACAATCCCACTTTCATTTGAAAGAAAAGGGGGATTTTTGTCTAAAGCCTCTCCTGCTTTCTATTTTTAAAGCATAATTATTGCTGAAATATTTCTAAATTACAGTCGTTTAATGTAAGTATATCTTTATTTCTATAGCGCCCACAGTGTACTTAGCGCTTTACAAGAGAGACAACACAGTACATGGAATTATAATACAATAAGCGCAACAAATAAGATCAGACAATAGGAATGGAAATCCCTGCCCCAGAGAGCTTACAATCCAATAAATGTCGTTTGTTAAAATGATGTACAGTATGACTACTTTTACGCCATTTTAATTACGGACTTTATATTTTCAGTGACTTCAAATATTATTGTTCCCGAATTTACGAAGCTATTTTTTTTTTTTTTAAACAATAGGGTGGATTTCGCTGGACTACACATTACAGACCGCACGCTGTCGGAGTTAGGCACGGATCGCAACCATGAAAGGAAAAAAACCATGAACGAGATCGAGGGGCGACTCCAGACAGAAAAATCAGCGAGTGGACATATCTGTGTATACTTAATGGCAATTTAGGCCGCAGCCAGGCTGGGAGCAAGCGCCCTGCCATGAGAGCAAGGGCGATTTTGGTCCAGTGTTGTTTCATGCGCTGGGGGCGTGCTAGTGACGTCACATGAGTGGTTCGCCCTTATTGGCTGAACCACGCACGTAACCAGGGCAAGCGCGACAAATTCAAAAGAATGTGCCGCCGAGCGCTCACATGCGCAGGCGGGTCAAACACATTGTCGCAACTCTCAGCCTAGACGAGCCCTTACACCCCTCAAAAAAGGAGCCAGCCACATTGTATTTATGATGTCATACCGTACGAGGTCAGCGAGTCTGCATTGTAATGACAAATCATTACAGGACGTTCTGACTCCTGTATCCCAGGCAACAGGAGAAAATAGTTTATCTTCCACATTACACCATATGATTTATGGATCATTTCAGCGACGTACCTTTGTCAGGAAAATGTTGATCAATAAATCTTTCGCTGATCTACGATGTATATCCGCTGCAGGTAGTGATATCTTCTTAGGGAGCGGCATGAGTACAGTAGTAGATTAGAATATGGGGGGGAGGGGGAGGGACAAGCGTCCATCGAGTTTGACCATAGTTACATCCTAACTTGGTGCGATATTCATTCTACTGTAATAGTTCTATATAAAAGAGTTTTTCATAGAAGGAATTGTAGTGTAAAGAGATTGCAAAACCTGACAGGTGCCTTCAAGTGTGAGACCCATGAGGTTTAAAAAGCGCTTTACACTAATTTCATCTATTGGGGGAAAAAAAACGCATGCTGGTCTCTTGGCCAACTCTAGTCAAGAGCTACCTACAGGTCAGGTCTTCAGGATATCTCTGCTACAACACAGTTGGCCCATTCAAAGAGTCTTGAGCATTAGCCTTGGCCACCCCTGATCTATAACAAATCTCCAGATGTACATCTCTCCAGGACCCGTACACCTACTAGACAACTAGTTCTGGTGATGCTATGTCAGAAACTCTCTCCATACATATCTTCACAAAAATGAGGGAGTACCATTGTGTCATTGTGCTTTACACAGCAGCACAAAGGATGGGGACAGGTTTGTACTATTCCGGGAGAAGCCCTGAAAGGATTTGCCTTCGAAGCGGGTGAACCCAGTTGGAAACCCAATGTTGACACCTTATGACTTTGGCAAAGTCACCATCTCCCCCGTTGCTTCCGCCACCAAAGTTGGATTGTAAGAATGTTGCAGGTACGGCAAGTCCGTGCCACACACAAAAAAAAGCGCTATGTACAATGTCTACATTATACAAGGAAAATATTATTGTATTACTAGTGTACAAATCTTGCACCACCCCACCGGTCTCACTCGAGGAAGACACCTGTGAGGCTTGGGAGGCTCCATGCACTGTAACTTGATTTCTAAAGAACGCCCGTTTCTCCCAACAGCTACTGTATCACAACCCGCAACATGTGACGATATTTGTGACATCAAAGCGGTCGCCAGCATGAGCCAATGAATGAGCAACATTGCTCTGATACAGTGTTCCCCCCTCACCGATTGGCTGATTGGGGCTGGTCACCATTTTTTTTGGCACGTGCCTACCAACTGTGCCGGGAGATTTCCCTGCGGTTCCCCCTCTGCTTTTAGTTTAGTTACAATTTTGGCAAGACTGATGCTTTAACACCTCAAGGAGGTGGAGACCGGAGCTGGCAAAGGCTGCGTTTGTATTTATTCAAGAGGTAAAACGGTTGAGGTAGCGAACGATAAAATTTTTTTTTTTTAAAAAGCAACGATTGAGTCAGAGTTCGCAAGCGATCCGCCAAACATTTAATCAACGTGCATTGCAACTTTGTTTTCTATGCCAACTTGTGAAATTTGCATGTCATTACCCAGAATCCCTGGCTGCAGTGGAAGCATTGTATTCTAAGAGATAAAGGGCAACGGCAGGTTTGCTGACCTGTCTGAATGGGCTCACAATTGATTTGCTGAGATTCTCTAAAATCGCTCGGTTTGATAAACACCAACAGTATAAACAGGACAGGCGCACCCTGGTGTTTCGCTCGCGGTCTGCCGATATTTCGCTGAAAGCGTGCCAATTTGGCGACATTAGCCGTTTCAGACTTGCCAAAACGTTTAGCGGGAAATTGAATTTATAAACAAAAATGCGTAACTTTTTTTGGGGGGGGGGGGGGGGGGACAGAATCTCACATCTCTGTTGTTCATCTGCAACACGACGCAAATCTTCTCGCAAAACAGATCTCGCGCCTCCAAAGTAATTTAAAAAAAAAATGTTAGTTTATTTTCAGGATATATATATATATATCAGATTTTACGAAGGCTTTCAGATGATGGGTGTACCAAGGGTTAACGTTGAACAGTCAGTGGCAGATAGAATTTATTTAGTGTCCCTCAAGCCTTTGTTAAAGAGATGAGCGTCCATATTTCCTTATTCCACAGGCGTGGCGCGCCACACCGATACCCTGGAGATGTGCAGGGCGTTACTTCAGCCCATGAGGACCTGGCAACACTCCCTTCCCCCTCCTAATTTGTTTTACTCTTTAATAAATAATTATTTTATTGCTGAAATCCCCGCACTTTGTGGGATCAAAGGGGAAAAGAAAGTATTTGCAACAACTTGACCGGAACTCTTTTTTTCCCCTCCCCCTGTGCGCGGGCTGCCAGCAGCATCCTTTTGGACGCTAGTGGTCCTTATTTGAATCTTCAGGAATTAGGGTGTTAAACGGACGATCCCACAGGGTGCTCGTGATACCGAAACCTGAGGGAGGAAAGAAACGAGGCGATGAGATGATAATAATAATAAACTTTATTTATGAATGGGACTGGTTAAATAGCTGAAGAGATGAAAAGAGAGAGCCAGCAATGGTTATATGCTGCTGCTTAAGGCGTGTTATATAGTGTGTGCGGTCGTGCGCATGCGTTGTGTATATGCTGTGAGCTGAGAAGGTTGTATGTATGTATGTATGTATGTATGTGATTTATTAACACACCACACACACGCGAAAATCATTCTATTGCCCGTCTTCCCCACTGTCGGCCGGATGTACGCTCACTGCAGTGCGCGCATTTGTATAGAAGGGCTGACTAACCTCAGCCAATTATAAGTGCTGTGCGCATGGCGTAGCGCACGCGGACACTATATAAACAGCTCTAAGACATCAGCATCCAATTCATTAAAACAAAAAATGTTAGTAGCAGTTTAATACAAACATAAGATAAAGGTGTTAGTGTGATAATTAGGATATTCTACCAGAAAGACACATTGACTATTGTCAATGCCATAGACACTTCATTATTTTTTTAAGCATGTCTGAGGAAGGCAGAATTTTCCCAACGGTGATCAGGGGTACAAAAAATGGAAGGGGTCCAGAAAGGAACACACAGGCTCTGATGTTCAAGGGACAAAACAGAGAACGGGGAAATGACAAACAATGAGAAAGAAAAAGGGTTACTGGTGTATTGGGGTATAAGATGCTACAGGGGTTTGTGCTAAAAACAAAAAGAAGAGAGGAAAGAGGGAAAAAAAAGGATCAGAGAGACAAAACGAGAGACAGAGAGAGAAAACGAGAGACAGAGAGAGAAAACGAGAGACAGAGAGAGAAAACGAGAGACAGAGAGACAAAACGAGAGACAGAGAGACAAAACGAGAGACAGAGAGACAAAACGAGAGACAGAGAGACAAAACGAGAGACAGAGAGACAAAACGAGAGACAGAGAGACAGAACGAGAGAAAACGAGAGAGAAAACGAGAGAGAAAACGAGAGAGAAAACGAGAGAGAAAACGAGAGAGAAAACGAGAGAGAAAACGAGAGAGAAAACGAGAGAGCGAGAGAGAGAGAAAACGAGAGAGAGAGCGAGAGAGAAAAAGAGAGAGAGAAAACGAGAGAGAGAGAAAACGAGAGAGAGAGAGAGAGAGAAAACGAGAGAGAGAGAGAGAAAACGAGAGAGAGAGAAAACGAGAGAGAGAGAAAACGAGAGAGAGAGAAAACGAGAGAGAGAGAGAGAGAGAGAGAGAAAACGAGAGAGAGAGAGAGAGAGAGAGAAAACGAGAGAGAAAGAGAGAAAACGAGAGAACGAGAAAGAGAATAATAATGATAGAATCAAAATAGAAAGTCAGAGTTGTAAAAATAGACCCAACAGCTGAGCTCTCTCCATACCGGACTTTTGATGCTCAAAGTGATGGCGGACGTGGTATATGTGTATATGCTGTGAGCTGAGAAGGTTGTATGTATGTATGTATGTATGTATGTGATTTATTAACACACCACACACACGCGAAAATCATTCTATTGCCCGTCTTCCCCACTGTCGGCCGGATGTACGCTCACTGCAGTGCGCGCATTTGTATAGAAGGGCTGACTAACCTCAGCCAATTATAAGTGCTGTGCGCATGGCGTAGCGCACGCGGACACTATATAAACAGCTCTAAGACATCAGCATCCAATTCATTAAAACAAAAAATGTTAGTAGCAGTTTAATACAAACATAAGATAAAGGTGTTAGTGTGATAATTAGGATATTCTACCAGAAAGACACATTGACTATTGTCAATGCCATAGACACTTCATTATTTTTTTAAGCATGTCTGAGGAAGGCAGAATTTTCCCAACGGTGATCAGGGGTACAAAAAATGGAAGGGGTCCAGAAAGGAACACACAGGCTCTGATGTTCAAGGGACAAAACAGAGAACGGGGAAATGACAAACAATGAGAAAGAAAAAGGGTTACTGGTGTATTGGGGTATAAGATGCTACAGGGGTTTGTGCTAAAAACAAAAAGAAGAGAGGAAAGAGGGAAAAAAAAAGGATCAGAGAGACAAAACGAGAGACAGAGAGAGAAAACGAGAGACAGAGAGACAAAACGAGAGACAGAGAGAGAAAACGAGAGACAGAGAGAGAAAACGAGAGACAGAGAGACAAAACGAGAGACAGAGAGACAAAACGAGAGACAGAGAGACAAAACGAGAGACAGAGAGACAAAACGAGAGACAGAGAGACAGAACGAGAGAAAACGAGAGAGAAAACGAGAGAGAAAACGAGAGAGAAAACGAGAGAGAAAACGAGAGAGAAAACGAGAGAGAAAACGAGAGAGAAAACGAGAGAGAAAACGAGAGAGAAAACGAGAGAGAAAACGAGAGAGCGAGAGAGAGAGAAAACGAGAGAGAGAGCGAGAGAGAGAGAAAACGAGAGAGAGAAAACGAGAGAGAGAGAAAACGAGAGAGAGAGAGAGAAAACGAGAGAGAGAGAAAACGAGAGAGAGAGAAAACGAGAGAGAGAGAAAACGAGAGAGAGAGAAAACGAGAGAGAGAGAGAGAGAGAGAGAGAAAACGAGAGAGAGAGAGAGAGAGAGAAAACGAGAGAGAAAGAGAGAAAACGAGAGAACGAGAAAGAGAATAATAATGATAGAATCAAAATAGAAAGTCAGAGTTGTAAAAATAGACCCAACAGCTGAGCTCTCTCCATACCGGACTTTTGATGCTCAAAGTGATGGCGGACGTGGTAGGACTTGAGCCAGGCCAGATAGGATCCCTTGTTGGGGGATCCGTAGTGCAGGTAATAGTGAGTCATGTCGTATGCCACGTAGCCGAAGAGCCCTCCCACGAAGAGCGAGAGCCCCACCGGGTGTGGGAATGCCAGCTGCAGGAGGAGGTACATGGGTACGATCACAAAGGACGCGGGCACCGGAGGGAAGACCAGGCGGGAGCTGTCGAAGGGAGACTGAGAGATGGGAGACCAGTGAGACCCGGTGCAGCAGGTTACCTTGCCTTACAATGTCATTCTTACACACTCACCAAGGCCCTTTAAGAACTGCAATCCCTTTCAAATGTATTGGGACCCCATGCAACCCATATAAATGTATTGGGATCCCATGCAAGCCCCATAAATGTACTGGGAAACCATGCAACTCCTATAAATGTACTGGGATCCCATGCAACCCCTATAAATGTATTGGGATCACATGCAACCCCTATAAATGTATTGGGATCCCATGCAACCCCTATAAATGTATTGGGATCCTATGCAACCCCTATAAATGTACTGGGATCCCATGCAACCCCTATAAATGTATTGGGATCCCATACAACCCCTATAAATGTACTGGGATCCCATGCAACCCCTATAAATGTATTGGGATCCCATGCAACCCCTATAAATGTACTGGGACCTCATGCAATCCCTATAAATGTATTGGGACCCCATTTCTCCAACCCACATATCCCATGCAGGGCCAGGTCGAGGTGTAGTGGTAAAGCAGAGTGAGTGAGTGTATGTGTGTGTGTGTGTGTGTGTGGGGTGTGTGTGTGTATGTATGTATGTATGTTGTGGTTCCTTATTGGGATAGTAGAGTTACTGTAGTGTTAGATTTACTGTGTAGTGACAAGTGTGTGTGTGTGTGTGTGTACAACATACTCTCCCACTAAGTCTAGTTCACCGGGAATCAGTCCTGATTATATGGACCCATTTGCTGGTCTGTTATTAGCAACATTGGCATAAGAGACAGGTCAAATCTCACTGATGTCCTGTGAGGCTCGTGGACCTGGCATCAGCGGGCAACAGACTACAGCGGCGTCTCGCTGATACAACACAGTCCTTTTCCATTGAAATTCCCGGGTTTTTTTTTAGTCCAGAACCCCCAAAATATCACTTGATTTGAATCTTTGACATCTGATAGCAGGGTGACAAACACAGACTGGATCTCAGTTCCAATGGAGTCAGCGAAAAAGTGTAAAGGGCGCTCCTGAATAATAATAATAATAATAATAATAATAATAATAATAATCTCAATGGATGGCAAAAAAGCCACGTGTATAAAGTGCAAAATTCAGTGATCAACAGTGAATGATAAATGGATATTAGTCAAATTGCTATCCAATCTGATTTTTTTTTATAAAAACCTTGTAAAATACATAACTTATCACACATAAATAAATGTGAATGATATTGAATAAATGTGTTTAAAAAAAAATAAAAAAATACAACTGTTCCGGTAATTCTCCCACGTTCGTGGATCTTCAGGATTTAGGGGGGGGAGGTGATATCCGCGCCCCCAAAACCCCCCCCCCCAAAAGGGAACACCTCTGCAGCAACTCGACGACGCGTTTCGCGTGTCCAGCTCACAGACCTCCAGGTAAAAAGGTTTAGTGTCTGGCGACTTTTTGCGAGAACCACAACTAAGAAAAAAAAAAACCTGCAGGAGACTTGCACATCGAGAACTGTGATGCAGTGACGGAGTTGTGTGTTTGAGGTTCAGCGCAGTGTTGCACTTGCAGGGAGCTGTCCCGTACCCCCCCCCACCCCCGTACTCCTCACCTTGTGGTGCTGTCCATGCAGCATGAAGTGCAGGGTGATGAGATAATAGTTGCTGGCGGGGGGGTTCATGTGAAAGACGAATCTGTGGATGGCGTATTCTATGAGCGTCCAACCCAGGACCCCGACCAAGAACAGAGAAAAGAAGCTAAAGAGAGAGATGGCGACAGAATAATCTGCGACAGGCGAGAAGAAAAAAAAAATATCAGTGTTTTTATCTGGTATGAAAAGGACCAGGAATCCTTCCACTTTCACATGAACCTGCAATGCATTGTAAGCACCCGCAGCAATGCAGATTAAAAGGTGCCACCCCACAGTGCGCCAACTTTACATTCAACATACAGTATATGAAGAGCGGACAATTATAAGTCCTGCGCTTTCCAAATCATTCTTACAATCTATTTACATACTGTATAAACAATGTTGGCTTTAGGTTTAGGGCTGCTGTATCATGGAGACTCTGCGGTTAGAGTTCCCTCTCCCAGAATCCTCAGCTTGTCTCATCCTGGCTGCTTATTGGCTCCCCCGTCCCAAGTGAGGGCAGTGACATCAGCAGACTGGAATTAAAAGCTTCATCTGATTGCATCTGCCATGCTGGTCTATGCCAGGCAGCACGGATTCCACTACTTGGGAAGGTTCGCAAACATTGAGAAGCGGCCGTATCAAGAGGCTTGCAAGACAATCTATTCCATAAGCCTTTCGCTGCCACTGCCAGAGGGACCTGCAATCCATTGGGCTGCAATGCCTTCCAGCCCCTTCTGGCAGCGAACTGGTTAAGAGAAGATATGATTACACTTTAAATGCAGGAGAGCAAGCCATCTTCAGTCCAGATTCACCAAGCTTTAATGTGCCTTAGCTTCCAGTGAGGAAATGAACGGGAGTTAAGGAGTGCTGAAACTTGGCTACCTTTAGTAAGCCTGGGCCATGCAGCTCCGCTTGTCTGGACTGCGAATAAGAGGCCGTCAAGGCCACAGTTACAGTATCTTTCGGTGGCTCAATGAGTGGCACTGCAGCTTTAAATCTCATCCCATTTAGATCGAGAAACAGAACGCCCGTTACTTTGCCTTTTGATCCCATCGCTCCATGTGAAACACTCAGGTAGTTTTCTGGTTTGCACAGATATTGATGTAAAAACATTTTTTTTGCAGTTCCTCCAAATTGGGGGTTTCCTACAGAGTGGTTTATAACGGAACCCGAATGCTGATGTGTTCTCTGTGAGGTGTGACCCACTAAACATGCATTGTATGTTCTGTGATACCTCGTAGGAGGATCAGAGACATCAACCTCCAAGTGGCACTTCCAATATTTTAATGGGACATATGCCAATTTAATTAAATAAAATGGTGAGACCCCGATCATAAAACTCAGTGAGACTCAGAAAATCAGTGAGTGAACATGTCTAGGTTTGTTTTACGCCTTATGCATTTAGACCAGTGTTTTTCAACCAAGGTTCCTAGGAACAATGGGTTCCCCGGGCATCTCTAAAGGGCTCCCTGCAATTTTCAGGTCATTTAAAAATTGTACCAAATACAGAAGAATTTACAATGCATCCGATTTTTCCACATGTTATTAGAGAGGGTTGGGGTTCCTTACAATGCATCTGATCTCAGACGCGCTATTAGAGAGGGTTGGGATTCCTTACAATGCATCTGATCTCAGACACGCTATTAGAGATTGTTGGGGTTCCTTACAATGCATCTGATCTCAGACGCGCTATTAGAGAGGGTTGGGGTTCCCTACAATGCATCTGATCTCAGACGCGCTATTAGAGAGGGTTGGGATTCCTTACAATGCATCTGATCTCAGACGCGCTATTAGAGAGGGTTGGGGTTCCTTACAATGCATCTGATCTCAGACGCATTATTAGAGAGGGTTGGGGTTCCCTACAATGCATCTGATCTCAGACACGCTATTAGAGATTGTTGGGGTTCCTTACAATGCATCTGATCTCAGACGCGCTATTAGAGAGGGTTGGGGTTCCCTACAATGCATCTGATCTCAGACACGCTATTAGAGATTGTTGGGGTTCCTTACAATGCATCTGATCTCAGACGCGCTATTAGAGAGGGTTGGGGTTCCCTACAATGCATCTGATCTCAGACGCGCTATTAGAGAGGGTTGGGGTTCCTTACAATGCATCTGATCTCAGACGCGCTATTAGAGAGGGTTGGGTTCCGCAGAATTTCCCATAGGGTTCCTCAACCTGAAAAAGGTTGGAAACTACAGATTTGGACTTTGGCGGTTAGATTAGCAGAGCTTTATAGCCCATCTCGATCTAAGAAATAAACTTTTCTGTACTAAGGTTGACGGCATGTAGAAGAGGCAAATGTGCAGCCAGGAAACTGCCTTCAATATTCTAGGAACTGCGGGTACTCTGATCACTGGAAACACTGCGGAGCCTCCAGCACGTCACAGCAGCGGGTTCTATACATGCAGTGATATACTGGGCTTTTTCAGAACCAGGATACAAGTCATTCAACATCTCTTTTACAAAACGTTAATTATGCAAGCGAGTTAAGTGACTGAGCGCTTTCCCTTTTCATAGCAAGATAAAATGATCGGGGAAGTCGATAGGAGGATTGAGTGCTAGGTGCAAAGTGCGCGCGCTGCCCCTTTGTAACTCAAGGTGACCGTGTCTCCTGCTCTGGAGGGGGATGGGGCAGTGACGTGTGGGGACGGAAGGGAGAGCTTCATACTGAGCAGTGGTTCCAACCTGTGTTCGGAGGGACACTCACTCATTCTATGTGCAACAAAGCAAAAACATTAATAAAATAATGTTATAATGTTCTATCAACGATATGGAATATAGAAAGATATTTCTTTATTAAGGAAAAGATACAAACATACACGTGCATATATAAAATACTGTATACACGTGTATATATAATATACTGTATACACGTGTGTGTGTATTATACACACACACACACACACACACACACACACACACATATATAATATACTGTATACACGTGTATATATAATATACTGTATACACGTGTGTGTGTATTACACACACACACACACACACACACACACACACACACACACACACACACACACACATATAATATACTGTATACACGTGTGTGTGTGTGAGTATTATACACACACACACACACACACACACACACACACACACACACACACACACACACACTTTACCCCAGCCCCAAGAGATCAACATGAAACTCGAATTGATTACAGATCGGAATGAGGAGTAGGAGAAAGGTCAGAATTTTCCTGCTGTTTCCTTATTGCAATCATGAGATGATTTGCTGCAATTTAGATATACATTTTTGTTTTTCTACATTCCTAGAACTTTCCTTACAAAAACACCCCAGGCTGCCTCCAATGTAATGACTGTGCTCTTCCAACCAATGGACATTGGCTCAGTCCCAATAAACCTCACTGTGGGCACTAATATGGGCACGATGCAGGTGGCAGCGTAAAGACGGAAAACCAAATGCAGTGGGTTTTTGATCAGGATATTTTTCCTGGTAACCGCCATGTTAATAGTGCCATTTTTATTTTTTGCGAATGTCCCCTTTCCAGAAAACGTTTTAAAGCCTGTACAGTTATTCTTTACAGTTTTAAACGGGAGCACCAAGAGACCGCTGTGTTTTTTTTGCATTACAAAAACACCCAGATCCTATTTCTTAAAGAATAAAGACCATTTTTATCATAATGATTAACAAGTCGAAATGTATTGATATCAGTCTCACACTTTTTTCCCCCCGTTACCAGTTTTGGGGTGGGTAAAAAAATAGTGCTTCTAAAGAGATCAGGTGATAGGCAGAATATGAATATCGGTGCTTAGGACTTCCGAAAACCTAGCACCCGCTGTGACCCTTTGGGTATCAACCTGTCCATGTTCAGATGCATCGGCTTCAGTGCCATCTGACCCCAACAGGACACGGGCCCACATATGTCTATATCCCACTGCACCCCCTGACCCTCAGCTAATGGGAATAACGGAGTGAGGTTAAAGAGCTTTTCATGCCCTTTCCAGCACGGTTTGTATTTTTTAAATCTCATACTCCATCCCAGAGATCAGCTTTTGAAACATTAATTGTCCGGGAGGTTAAAATGAAGCTCTCCCCAGAGCCCAGTGCCGTCTAAAGGTTACCATGGAAACCTCAGAAGTCTTTTTTTTTTTTTTTTTCCATGTTAAAATAAATAAATAAAAATAAAGATGTATGTTTTAGGGCAAATAGATGCATGTGGTGTTGGCAAGTCACTGGATCAGTACCTGTTGTGAAAGAAGAGACGAGCCTTGTGTCCCCTCGAGCCAGCTCCGTTAGACAGTACCAGGAGAGATACAGAACCACCGGGACCCAGACTGACAACACCACATACCTGGAGAGTGGGAAATATGAGGAATGTCACTTATTCCAGCCCGGGCCCCCCTCGGATCCCTGCCATGCAGAAGCAGACACCACACGTCACAGTCTCTTTAGAATGTTCCACGCATTGTGAGCTCCAGTTCCACTTCCTAGCAACTTGCATCCTTCTGCTGCCACTGAGAAGTGGTTAGAGGCACCTGCGCCTTATGTAATAGTGTGTTAAAATAACTTGGCTCCCATCACCTGCATGATCTGCGGGCATTAATTGCCCTCTTGGGACACGAGAGGTGCCACGGTCGCTCTGAAATACATTTATAGTGATAGGACTCTGCTGGGGAACAAGCGCATGCTGCAGACGTGGAAAAAAACCATTATACACAGCGAGACCAGACACTGTGCAATGCTCCCCAGCGCACAACACAGGAGGAGAGGTCAACTGGTGAATATACTGGCACTTGAAGTGGGAGTAACACTGATACTTAGGCCTCAGCTTTGCTGTAAATTCTATTTTATAGGTATAGGGTTGTTTACTTAAGATGGTATGTCACTGGGGTTGTGTGTTTACCTTCCTCTGGATCAATATACTCCAAGTACAAATATATCTGTCGTCTAAATTTAGCATAGGTTGAACTGGGTGGACATATGTCTTTTTTCGACCTCATCTATTATGTAACTATGTAGCTATGTAACTATGTAGCTATATGTAATCCCGGCTGCAGCTGTTCCTGCCTGTGCTTGGGAATAAGGAAGAGGTCCCACTGGCCGAGGCTCGGAACCTTCAGCTAACCAGAGCCACCGATTACATACTGCAGTAAAGCAGACCTGGGGAATGTTTGTATCAGGGGGAGTTTATCACAACTCCTATTTTATGCGCTAAACGGTCCTGTGCAGGTAACGAAGCGCAGAGAATATTGCAGCACATCCATCTCGCACTGACAGTGGCAGCAAAGATCCCTTTTTTCAGCCCCGTACTTTGAGCCACAGAAATTCACACGTCTGTGCACAGACCCAGTCCCAGTGCAGAGTTGTAGGGCAGATAGCGCCTTGCGGTGTTGGCAACGGGTTAAGAAGAGTCCAGGGCTGGCGTGATGGCGCCACCGAGCCCCGCGGTTAGCGGCCCGAGCTCTTCCCCACAACAATTAAACGGTTTGTCGGGGGAGAGCGCGGGGCCTCCAACTCTCTTACCTTCTCCGGTGCGATCTCATGCCGTCAGTATCCCCCTCTCATAGCGTCGTGACGTCAAACAGTGTCACGTTGCCATGACAACAGGATGCCACGTGACATACCATCATGTGGCGTCCCGTTGCCATGACAACAGGATGCTTGCCTGAGAGGCCCCACACCCCAGCCCTGAGCTCGGCGCGGGTGGCGTGGCACAGCCCTGCCGACGTGGGCAGCGGCTATCCGATGCATATATTCCATCATTACCAGGCAGTTTTTGAGCACGACTCCACAAAGTCCGAGTGGAAAAGCCGGATGGGTCGGTCCACAGGCTGGTGCACCCACTCATCGTATTTCTCCCGTAGGTGTCCCACTTGCCAGAGCAGCGGCTTCTCCCAGTCCACCAAATCCTAAAAAGAGAGCGCTATTAAACTAGAGGAGAAGTCGCCCCCATGGGCAACGAATTTTCAGCACCTTTTAACTTTAAGGGATCTGCACCGTATAGTAAATGATTAAGAGTGGGGCTGGGATACCACCTGGCAGGGGATACATACCTTTTCTACCATGTTTGTTTATTTGAAGAAAATAAAAGGAGTGTGCTGCACACCACAATAAAAATTAATAAATACATACAGTTTACCGGTGCTGCTGGTTCAAGGAGTACCTGTCAGAGTAATTCCAGGGCAATACTCAGGGAAAGAAGGGATCCAACGCTCTACGGTTTTCTAAATAAAGCTAATTTATTTGTGCCACACAACGTTTCGACCAATAGGTCTTCCTCAAGTGACTAGGCATCTTGAGGAAGATCTTGTGTCGAAACGTTGTGTGGCACAAATAAATTAGCTTTATTTAGAAAACTGTAGAACGTTGGATCCTTTTTTTCCTGTTCATTTGAAGAGGAATTATTTATTATGGTTAAGATATGCATTTCTGAACCCAGGGGGTGCGCAACTCCAGTCCTCAAGCCTCCCCCCAAAACACGTCAGGTTTTGAGGATATCCCACAGACTGAGCCTCTGATTGAGCCACCTGTGCAGAAGCTGGGATATCCTGAAAACCTGACCTGTTGGTAGCACTTGAGGACTGGAGTTGGCCAGCCCTGATGTATAACATCCTACATTAATGTAATTAATGTACACCCCTGCATTAACCAACAGAGGCGGTATAGGCGAGGCGGCTAAGAGAATTAAAACCAGCTTGGGACACAAGACTATGAACTAGGAAAGAGAGTTAAGGATCGAATAGGGTTTGAGGTTGGGATGGGAGAATTCTCATCTGCCGTCAACTTCTACAGTATGTTCCTATGCCAATCTGGTATTGCTTAGGGCACCAGGATCTATTGGTCGTTATAAAAACACCCCAGATAATAATATATTCGTTTATATGGGGCCCAAGATGCAAAGCAGAAGGGAGAATTGAAGCTGCAGGTGCCAATAAATATCCAAACATAACTAGAACCAAACACAGCCCCCATTACTTACTCCAACAGAGTTATTGAAGAGGAAAGCCAAGCAGCACTTAAAAAACATATTTTTGGGGGTGTTTTAATATATGCAGCCTTTGATTACCTTTATTAAAAAACTAATTACCTAAGCTGCCAATTGATTCGTTCTCTCGTAATCGATCAGCAAAATTCCTGCTTTCCAGGGTTCACTAACTGGCTGCCTTTAAGTTTCAATCAATCCTTCAGTCAGTGTAATTCAGAAGCTTCAATGTATTCTTATATTACTAAGGTAACATGATCTATTGTTACAGTTTGCAGCTCAAACTGCTGGAAATATTGGCAACAAATGATCACAAACAGGAAAGTGTTGCAAAGATCTTGCACTGCTGGGGAGGTGGCGAAAGCCTGCTATAGAAATCAAAGGATGCTCAGAATATTACAACTCATTAGAAATTGCATTAAGAGTTGAATTCAAAAAATAAATAAAAAGTATTGTCTAATACAGAACGGATTTATTAAAGAAAACACACATTTAGGATATTGCATGAACTGCATTAACAGATGTGAGTTTGTAGGGGGATAAAAAGAACTGAACCCCAAGCAAAGAAAAACTAAATGATGATAATTCAGCTTTAACACTCGGGGATGTCAGATGAGTCATTGCCACAGTGTATGTATGTATCTTTATTTATATAGCGCCATCTAGGTACACAACGCTTTACAGCAGTAATACACAATATAATAATATAACACATAATTGGAATAAGCGCTTCAGACATAAAAGTAACATTAGGAAAAGGAGCCCCTGCCCCGAAGAGCTTACAATCTAAGACCATAAGATCACGCTTGCCCAATTGGGACGATGAACATGTCAGTAGTGGGAGGGTGCTACATTTTCATCAGGGTCACTTGGGGGCCTGACGCAAACATGGGGCGGTTACAGCAAAGGGGTCCTATGGAAACGGCCCCCCTGGCAGTGAGAGAGTTAAAGAAAGAAATAGGGTACAAAAGAAATTTATCCCCACTCAGTTAGTATTCCTGCCCCATTACTAAATCATTTCACCGTCACCAAAAAAGGGCCAGAGTCATATATTCTATATATCAATATGACAACGCTGATCCATACTGATCCATACTGACTATAAATAAAACTAGTAAAACCGTGGTTGACATGTGATGGTACTGAGGGGTGTGTTTGGGGGGGGGGGGGGAGGGGTGTGTTTGGGGGGGGGAGGGGTGTAGAGTACCACTACTTTGTTTTATTGTTGCACAGTTTGTTTGTTTTAACCTACACATTGTTTTTGAGGAAACCATTATATTTTTACCTAATCTCAAAGCAGCAATACTACTTCCCAATTTAATATATATATATATATATATATATATATATATATATATATATATATATATATATATATATATATATATATATATATATATATATATATATATATATATATATATATATATATATATATATATATTTGTATATGTGAAGCATGTGACAAAGTGTAATTCTGCATTCTTACCTAAAGTGGCAATCGTTTGGTGTTCCTCTTATAAATCTGTCAGGATCCTAGTTGTGTGGCCAACGTAATGGCAGCGTCACTCAGTGTAACTCAGCAGCTACAATGTATCTATATATTACCAAGGTAACATAATCTATTGTTACAGTTTGCAGCTCAAACTGCTGAGAACATTTGCAACAAATTATCCCAAACATGGAAAGTGTTGCAAAATATCTTGAACTGGTTGGGAAGTGGGTTAAAACCAACTATAGAAATCAAAGGATGCTCTGAAACTCATTAAAAATGGCATTCAGAGGTGAATAAAAACAAAAATACAGTAATATTTAATCTATTACTAAACCGGAAAAAGAAAAAAATTTGAAACAATATTTCACATGTTTTGCTGCTTCAAATTGTGCTGTTAAAAAATAAATAAATAAATGGCACATGTATTGCTGAAATATTACTAATATGATCAGGAGAGATTTCCTCCAATATTTAATAAATGCAGATCTTTTCTAAACCAGGCACACTACCACTGAGAGAGACTTTACCTACAAGAATACTGCCGGATAGAGGAGAGCAGGCGATGGGACAGCAGCGATTCCCATTTTTTACATTGTACTACCCCCTGCTAGAAAATATTTGTTTGTTTCACGAACTCCTAATTAATATTATTGCCTACTCAGACTATTGCGAACAAAACTGTGTGATAGATCCCAGGCTGCTTAGTGTCCTGAGCTCGTGAGAGGGGAACACTTCATTAAGAAGGACCCAAACAACCCACAATGCCTTGCCACTGTGAATGCAAAGCATTGTGGGCAGCGACTTTGGAAGCTCCTGCTGTAATTGACAACTATACCACCCAGGTGCTGTTTGGGGCCTTACTAAGGGCGCAGTCCCCACACGGGGTTAGGAAGCCGCTATACTACCTGGGATCTGCCATTACAGATTTTTTTGGGGGGAGTGGGCCAGAGAACCCCCTCTTGGGAATCACTGGGTTACAGTGACTTAAGGGGAGAAAAGGGTAGGAAGAAGGGTAAGGGGGGGAGGGGGGAGAGTAGCGTATCATGGAAATAGCAAAGAAGGTGGGTGAGAGCAGAGGGCAAGAAGGAAAGGGAGGGGAGCAGCCACAGTCAATGAGAGAGGTGGGGAGGGGGAAGCAGAGGGCAAGAGGAGATCCAAAGGCAAGTGAAATGGAAGAAAGAGGCTGGATAAATGGAGTCAGAAAGGCTGTACTATGGAAGAGAGGACATGAGAGAAGAGGGGGAGGGAGGGGGAGGGGGAGTGGGGGGAAGGGGGACTTGTGGACTTTCAGAGGGAGCCAGTGGGAAAGAGGACTCAAGGGCCATAAAAAAAATGGTTGGACCAGGTTTGACAGGGCACTTTTTTTTATCAGCAGCCTTATCACTAGCATCCCATCATGACCCTTAATCCCTGTGCGAGACATCTGCTGCACGCGAGACATCTGCCGCGGGCGAGACATCTGCCGCGGGCGAGACATCTGCCGCGGGCGAGACATCTGCCGCGGGCGAGACATCTGCCGCGGGCGGCCTTCCCCGACGCATTCACTACCAACTACTGGTGAAAAGTGATAAAACGGCATTCACTACCAACCCCACAGTAGGGCAGTTGAATTTCTTGGGGACCTCAGACCTTCATCTCACCCTGTCCTTATCAGAAAACCAATACAAGGGGTGGGGAGGAAGGGAGGGGGCTTCGGCTATACAAGCACTTGCCGAACACACTGTGCAATCACACAAAAAGGTAATAGCCAGAGGAAAATCAACAACCCCTCCCACCCAGTCTAATTTAAAAAAATAATTAAAAATAAATTAATGTCAGATTTGGGTAAAGAAAAAAAAAATCCCCCAGATGAAACTCCGAAAAACATTAGTTCACTTTGGTCCTAGGATGGATTGGCCCTTTAAACAGACAGGGCTTTCTCTCTATGTAGGGGACGTAAGCGAGGTCTCTTCTGGCTGTCATTGTGTCATCCTGCACTGTAGGGGGTCAGACTTCTTGTCACAGATCCCTTTGTCACTGCATCCTGTGAGTTGAGGTACATAATCCACACACCCCAGTTTTATTCTGTCTCATGAGACGGAGACTAGATGACCAACAGTTCCTATCAGACTCATCTCTACATCCTGCAGTGAGAGGTACAGACGCCGGAGGCTAAAGGCCTCCTGTCTGTCACCTTTGGTGTAAGAGGCAGACTGGACAGCCCATGGGTACCAAAGACTGACCGTGTGATGTGACTGTGCCCTGCATCTCATTACATACATGGTCTTACCTTCTCTGTATTAAAGGTTTTAAACTGGATCCAAGAAGCAGAATTCGTATAGGCTTTGGCAGAGCTGTACTGGTGTCCTCTGTCTCTCAGGTGCTGAGGAGAGAGAGATAATTCAATATTTTTACAGTGTGTATTAAAACAACTTTTAGAACGACAGCAGTTTCCATTCTCTTGATACGCAAACACACAGAGAAACAGGACACTGCAAACGTATAGATATTGGGATTAATTCAGGTTCTGAAGCTGCCACGTAATGCAAGTCACGAATACTTCATTGCAAAAATAGGCGGGCACTGCAAAGACTGGAGGAAAAAGAAAAGGCATTTATAGTCTTAATTTATGAGGAGCGTTCTTCTGCAGCGTTGTGTCGTCACGACAACGCAATGTCACGTTACGCCGTGACGCTACAGGAGGAGGGGCCCCACTGCCGGCCTGCCGCGGGGTAGCGCCGGCCCTGCGCGGGGCTTCTATACTTTGTTTTATAGAATCTAATCTGGACGTGGCGCATGCACGGAGAAGCAGCCCGAGACGCGGGATTATCCATCGGATCTTCAAACAAACTCTGTATTATGTGAGAAACTTTTTGGACGGTCACAAACCTCCATTATATATACTGTACCTCCTTTAGCGCTAACTGGGGCACATCTAGTTTCGCATTACATATTGTATATTTGTGTAGAATTTTATTGATAACGTGGGCACTTGGAGTCACCATTAAGCACAAATGTTTTTTTTATATATTGGGTCAATTACAATAGTTTCGCATACTCAATACCACATACTTATTGACATATACAGTATACACACACTAGGGTATTTTTTGCATTTACACATTTATTGTGCACAATATATATTTTATTCACACTAGATGTAATTGGACAAGCGCTGACATACACAAACACACACAAACACACAAACGCAATAATTCCCGGTCGAAACTTTCAACACAACGTCTGATCAAGAAATTCTTGGGCCCTATGAATAATATGCAGGCCTCTGGATTACATTTAAGAAACGTGTATACAATATTTATGCCATATGGATGGAAAGGGGGGAGATTATTATTATTTTTATTTATAAAAATTATTTAAAAAAAGTGGAACTGTAAATAAAAATACACAAAAAGATTACTCCCTGGATCAACATCCTTCCCATGTTCACTTATTTGGTATATCCCTGGATACCTTTCCATTCTAAAACGATGTCCAGCCTTTTTTGAACAAATCTATTGTATCTGCCATCACAGTCTCCATGGGCAATGAATGCCACATTGGAACTGCCTTTACAGTAAAGAACCCTTTTCTTTGTTGCTGGTGAAATCTCCTTTCCTCCAACCTTATCATATCCCCTCTCAGACGCTTCTTTTCTAATGTAAACAAATCTAATTTAGCTAGCCTCTCCTCATAAGTTAGAATGCTGCTTTACTTTCTCATTTGTCTGAATGTAGACGGAACATTATTTAACCCCTGCCTGGAGGGGCAGCACTGCATTTCTAAGCAGTGTGTTGCTGACTGATCTAGTTTATGAGGCATTAACCCCTTGAGTGCGATGGGGCCCCTCAGAGCAATAACCATTTCTGACAGTGTATTTATCAGCACATTCCATGCAATAAAGCAGCCGGTTAAAACTGTGACCTTTTCTGCATTTTGCCATTTATTCACTTTATTTCAGCAGCCCCTCTCCCCCCTGAACCTCCCCCCCCCTCTCAGCATCCTTAACATTTGTCAAATTCCAGCTCCCACCCGTTCCCACTTCACACACAAGACGCTGCTTCAGAAAACACCAAGCAGAGGGCAGAGGAAAGGGGTGAAGGTCCCTCCATAAATGCAACTCTCTGTATCTTACAGCTCCAACGTGCCACCTTCCTACGTAGAAATCTAGACTTGGACGGCAGATCAGAACCACCTATGCTTGACATTTCCCCATCCATTGTAAAGCCTCAGACCCCATTTGAGCCTTGGATTTGTCATATTTTAGGATAAACTGGTCTATTCCAAAAAAAAATAATGAATTCCATGACTGTATTAGCCGCTACTACCCTCACAGGGCGGCTAAGGCTTCGTCTATAGTGCCATCGATGGCGACACGACGGGTGCCGAAAGTTATATTTCGCCGGGCGTTGTCGTCGCGGGTTTCTGGCCATTTGATTGGGTCAAGGGCCGTCACGAGGCGACAGCCCTTGAAAAATCAAATTTTGCCGGCTACCAGTTTTCGCTCCGTCGCATTGTCGCCCTTACTATAAGCGCACGTGGTGGCAATGCATTTTTCGGGCGACGTTGCGTCGCCGGCACTATAAGCGCTGCCGTGGGCGTGTAATATAGTGCGCACGCGCATCAATTATAATAGACTGCTTAAACCATACCTTCTATATTTCCAACGCACGCACGGCAGTGGAGGGTTGAGCCGGCAGAACGGGGGAAATGACCTGAAAAGTATCTTTTCGCGCTGCTGCCGTTACATGTCACGCTCTATTATCCAATCAGAGTGAGGCTGCAATTACTTTGTATTTAAAAAAAAGAGAGAACGCTGTTGGATGTATTGCTTTTAATTGCTTTATTGCTATAATGCCTGTGTGTAATGTGTCACTGTAAATTATAGAATTCAATTCCTTCCAGCGCAGATTCTCTTTAAAATTTAGTGGCATTCACGTCCAGGAGACAATGATATCACTGCACTGTGTCCCGACTATAGTGTAAGTGTCAGAATATTATTTCCATAATGCACCTGCTTTCTGTACAGCAGTATTCATTTAATGACAGAAACATACATTAGCTGGTGTAGTCTCAGCACTGCTTTTTACGGGAGCTGGGTGTGATGTCATAGCCACGCCCACCTGTCACTCACAGCACAGCCCGTACACACACACAAAGTGTGATTCACGTGCACTAGCACACGCGCGCATACGCGAGCGCGCCAACTATAAAACTAGTTTTGGGCTGCGTCCCTGCTGGCGCCGAGCGTTCTGTGCACTCGGCGCTTTTACTTGTTGCAGTCTGTATGTGGAAGTCCCCGCTCACGCTAGCACGCACGCTCTCCCAAGCTTGGCGCTTGAGCAGACAAAAAACAAACAAACTCACTTTGAAGCGTGCTCAACTTGCCCACAATGCCGCCCCCCCCCCACCCGCTCCCAAAATAGACAGGACACCTGTCGCGCATGCTTAGAGAGCTGGTGACGTCACCGCTCTCAAGCATGAGCGCAGTCAGTGCCAGTGGGGATGCAGCTTATACCATGCATCCACCACCCTTTCCATGAAGTAATCCCTCACCTTTCCCCCGTGTCTCCCACGCCAGCTTCAGAGATTGACCTCTTGTTCTAACGCTTTCCTTTCTAAAAGCCCCTAAAATATATGTGAACGTTTCACATCCCGCCCCCCTCTCCCAAGCTGCACATTTTCGCAGGCCCGCCGGCAGAGTTATGGGGGGCTCCTGCTCTATAGCCATCAATAAATCTCGGGTCTTGAAGTTTAAAACGTTAAATAGATCTTTCCTTCAGCAGTCTCCCTTAGGAATGGTCCAGTTTGGGGGGGGGGGGGGGGGTAACATCCAATATGGTCGGTTATGTGGGATTGCACCTTTAAGTGAATGGAGCGCTGGCACTGGGGGAACCTATGGTAACATTAAATGTTCCAAGCATACAGTTCAGTTTGTTTTTTGTTTTTTTGTTTTTTTATTACTTAAGTTTTTATTGAGCATTTTCAAACATATAAAATGATGTAAACACAACATACTACACAAAAGGAAAAGGGGAATACAGTAATACAAATAAACTGGTTGTGGAACAATAGAGAGGGGGGAGAACGGGGGTGGGGGGGGAAGGGGTAGCATTTGTACCAATATCGCACTGTATTCGACAATTTAAATACCACATGTATCACTCTGTTCAAAGTATTCTAGTCTATATATGGGGATATACCTGCATGACGGAACCAAGGAGCCCAAATCTCAGAGAATTGCGAGGTAGAGCCGTTCAGATAGGCAATTGTACACCGTGTGACGTTTAAAATTTGGGATATTACTCTAGCTTTTTTTTTGGAGATATTAGCCATTGGTTTTCCTAGTAATATATACTGGGTCGTGAGGGACAGAGATTTCTAGTATCTTGTGTATTAGGGTGAACACTTCCGTCCATGTTTGTTGGATTTTGGGGCATGACCAGAATATGTGCAGTATATTCCCCACTTCACCACAACCGCGGCAGCAGAGAGGGGAAACGCCTGGGAGGGAAGAGTGCAACCTGGCAGGAGTCATATACCATCTAAATATTAACTTGTAAATAGTCTCCTTAATTACAATGCATGATGAGTTTTTGGAAGCAGCTTCCCAGATGTCTGTCCAGGTATCGAGATCTATACAGACGTTAAGATCCTTTTCCCAGGATACCATATAGTTATCGGGGGTTTGGTTGTTCTTGGTAGAGGATAAACTGTGATATATTCTAGAGATAATGCCCCTGCGTGGGGTTGGTGTAGACACCAGTCCTCAAACAAAGATAAAGCATGGTGTTGACCTGCCTTGTAGACTGATTGGATATAGTGCCTAACCTGGAGAAATCTGAAGAATTCAGAGGAGGGGATATCGTGGTTTGTTTGTAGCGAAGCGAATGGGGGGACTTTCCCTTGGGTGAGGATATCCTTGACTCTTGTGAGTCCTTTTTGAATCCAGGTATGGGAGTGCGGGTTTCCTGAGTAAAAAGGAAGGGAGGGGTCTGAGAATAGTGGTTGCATAAGGGAAGGGGAATCGGTTAGTTGGAACTTGGTTTTGAGCGAGTCCCAGAGATTACAGGCAAAGGATTTTAACCGGAAGAGTTTGGAAGAGATAGAGGAGTTTGGGTAGAATATTCATTTTAATGGTGGTTATTCTCCCAAACCAGGATATTATATATGGATTCCAGGTGGTTAAATCCTTAGCTATCTGGACGAAAAAGGGTTTAAAATTTGCGTTGTATAAAGTCGAGTAATCTTTTGTTAATTGGACCCCTAGATATTTAATATGGTTTGAATTCCAGTTAAAGTCGAAATTTAGTTGGAGTAATTTTACTAATTCTTTAGGGAGATTTAAGCTAAGGGCCATGGATTTGGAATGCTTAATTTTATAACCTGAAAGGGAGCCAAATTCTGACAGGTCATGAAAAAGCTTAGGGAGGGATGCAAGAGGTTTTGAGAGCGTCAATAGTATATCATCCGCAAAAAGAGCTATTTTGAATTCTTCCTGACCAACAGAAATACCCGCAATATTGGGGTTCATCCTTATCCGGCATGCTAATGGTTCTATGGCTAAGGCAAACAACAGAGGTGAGAGCGGACAACCCTGTCTAGTTCCATTTGATATTGAAAAGGGATCAGATAAGGAGTTGTTCGTCCTCACCATGGCCGATGGTGTGGAGTATAGTGTGTTTATGCTGTTTAGTATTTTAGCTGTGAATCCCATCTGCGAAAGTGTAGCTGACATAAACTGCCAGTCTAAATCGATCGAACGCTTTTTCTGCGTCTAAAGAGAGTAATAGAGATGGGCACTTTGTGTTTTGTGCTACGTGTATTAGATCCACTGTCCTCCTAGTGTTGTCAAGGGCTTGTCTGCCCAGAACAAACCCCACCAACGGTATCATCTATTTATTTTTTGATGAGAGAGAGAGAGAGAGAGAGAGAGAGAGAGAGAGAGAGAGAGAGAGAGAGAGAGAGAGAGAGAGAGAGACAGATGTATATATAGAGAGAGACAGATGTATATATAGAGAGAGAGAGACACAGAGTGACACAGATAGAGAGAGAGAGTCAGAGACACACACACATATATATATATATATATATATGAGAGAGAGAGAGACACAGAGACAGGACAGATATAGATAGAGAAAGAGAGACAGATATAGATAGAGAGAGAGAGAGACAGATATAGATAGAGAGAGAGAGAGAGACAGATATATAGAGAGAGAGAGAGAGAGAGACATATATAGATATAGAGAGAGAGACAGATATAGATAGAGAGAGACAGATATATATAGAGAGAGAGACATAAATGTAGATATATAGAGAGAGAGACAGATATAGATAGAGAGAGAGAGACAGGGACACAGATATATATATATATATATATATATATATATATATATATATATATATATATATATATATATATATATATATATATATATATATAGAGAGAGAGAGAGAGAGAGAGAGAGAGAGAGAGAGAGAGAGAGAGAGAGAGAGAGAGAGAGAGAGAGAGAGAGAGAGAGAGAGAGAGAGAGAGAGAGAGAGAGAGAGAGAGAGAGAGAGAGAGACAGAGAGAGAGACAGATATAGATAGAGAGAGAGACAGAGAGAGAGACAGATATAGATAGAGAGAGAGACAGGTGTAGAGAGAGAGACAGATATAGAGACAGATATAGAGACAGAGAGAGACACACACATATATACACACACACTTATTTATATAGCGCCATTAATGTAAACAGCGCTTCACATTAGTAATACACGCGACAATCATATAAATAACACATACATATAACACACAACGGGAAGAAGCGCTTCAGACATAAAAGTGACACTTCGGCGCAGGGAGTCCTTTTCCTAAGACCTCCCGACACAGCAAAGTGCCTGGAAGGGTTAACACTGGAGAGAGAGGAGCGCTGGCCCGACGTCCTTGTGGTTATTGTACCAGGCACACGGGAAACCCGGTATTTACATTGCAATCAATTTTTAACTATCTTCCAGACCTCGGGAGGCCGCGCGGAGAGGGTGGGACCGCGTCAGAGACGGGGTGATATGAAGCAGTCAATGATTCTCTTTGCTCTACGCATGGCGTAGCCCTAACCCATCTATGAACAGCCACAGAACAGCGGCTTCATCATCATCATCGTCATCGTCATCACATGAAACAGATGCAGGCACACTTCACTTCACTTCACACATCCGACTAGACGCATATAAGGCTGAGTCCATAGGACAGGCCGCGCTGAGCCGTGCGGACGCTCAGCGCTGAGCCCCTGCATCCTCAATGAGGATATCTTGAGAGGGGGCTCACGCGAGCGTCCGCAGGCGTGCTGACGAGATGGAGGTTTCAGCCGAGCGCCAAGCTGCTTTTCAGCGCGCTGTCGGCTGAAAACATCCAATCAGCCTGAAGCAGCGTCAACGTCACGGCGCCGTGACGTTGACATCAGTGCGTCGCGGGCGATTGGCCCAGCGACGTCACTGCCCCGCCTCCAACCACCTCCCGCCGGCTCCCTTCGCGCACACTGTATTAGACAAATATATACAAGTATTACCAAGAGTTTAGATGTCTCTTTTTTATTAATTAGATTCATCTTACAATTAATTATGCGGTCATTTAAGAATTTTTTTCAAAAAATACTTAGAAAATATTTTTATTAATTATTAATTATTATCTTGATATCAAATACGTATCGTGATATTATATGTATATCAAATGTTTATGACATTTAACAAAAGTTTGTTCTCTCCGCCTATTCCTCATATGTATTTTAGGTTCAATCCAGTGCTGTTGAATATAATATCATTACTTCTTTTATATCTAGGTTGCTGCACATCACACAAAGTTGTTTTTAATATTTTTATAGATTCTTTGTATGTGGTTTTATGTTATCACATTTATGTTATCACTTGTATTGTTGTGTTTTGTTTATTCACTATGGATCTTGTATATGGCTAAGGTTCCTCTCCACATGAGGCTTTAATTTCAATGATTTGCTAAGTGCTTTCTCCTGTGTGTGTGTATCTTAGCCAATAGGGGAAGGGAACCTGCCTATTTAAGATTCATGTGAAGAGACTTCATTTACTCTTTGATAAAGTTCCTGATCGGAACGAAACGCGTCAGAGGATAGAAGTTTCTGTGATGTCCAGCACCATGTTTGAATAAAGCTGATTTTAATTCCACTTTTTGGCTGAAGTTCCTACGCAGTGCCCGCCAACAACCTATTTTCCTTCGCTTGTTTTTAGCATCAGCCAGTTACTCATTCAACTGCGATAGTGCCAATCGGGGCACGTCGTCATAGAAACTCCAATAGAAGTCGACAGGAGTTTGGGTGCGACAGTGCCTCAAAATCGGCATTTTAAACACGGCCAGAGGGGTCGTGGTGCCCGTATGTGTCCCGGCTCACCCGGCACAGCGCGGTCACGTGACCTCTGATGGGCATTTTGGAGGAAACGGGAGAGGCGGGATCCTCTGCCTCCCTTCCCTCGCTGGTTAGGTCGCGTTCCGCGGGAACACAAGACGCCATGTAACCCGGAAAAAAAACAAGATCTCTGAGCAGGACGTAGTGACTACGTTATGGAGGGACTCCGGAGTGCCGGTCCCTATGATGTAGTGACTATGTCCTGGGGCACTCAAAGGGTTAATAAACAACCCCATAGGCTTAAGTGGAATCTCGCTTAGGAAAGTCAGGACTTTTTCACAAAAAGACACATTTTTGGGGATCCAGAACCCTTAAATAACCACCGATTTGGGTCACTGGACATCTTCATCCCCAAATACTTCGATGTAATAACTGTATGCTACCAGAAAAGGGGGAGAAAGGGGGGGGGTGGATATGTATGTCGACGTAATTTCTTAACCGTTTGAGTGCCACAGCCCCACAAACACATTGCGATCATGTGATCGAGAAGTCACAGATGAGGCAAACTGGAAAGAAAGAGCATTTCTCATCTGGCCAGGTGGCACACCCTGGGTGGGTGGCATACCCCGGGAGGGGTGGCATGCCCCTTTGGCATACCCCAGGAGGGGTGGCATGCCCTGGCCAGGTGGCACACCCTGGGTGGGGTGGCTATCCCCACCCCCCTCCTCCAAGAAAAGCAGCAGAGAGCCCATGATGTGGGCTCCCGCAAGGTTAAAGCCCCTGGCGTGCCACACACCATGACCTGGAGGCTACATCAAGCAGCAAATGGCGCCTACTAGTTTCTAAACAGCGCACCTGGCGGATGACGTTCCGGCTTCCCATTGGATGACTGCAGGTAACATTGTTGAAACTCCAGCAGGTAAACCGCTAAGTATCTCAGGAACAGAATGGGACGGGGAGGGGTCCCAGAGCTTTTGGCACAGTTCAGCCCCTGGGGACCCCCCCCAGGTTTGAATTTTTGTAAATAAGAAAAAAATAAAAGTCCAAAATGGGCAGAATTGCTGCTTCAAATAGGTCCTTTAACCCATCGAAGGGGTCATTTTAAAGAATGAGAAGTAACGTTTTGCTGGACCTCTCTGTGCCACGACTATTCTGAGGGTTATCTATTTATCTATTAGACTGCAATAGTGCCAAAATCAGGGCAAAGTTGGGGCAAATAAAACAATGCTGTCAGTATCATTACATTTCATATTCTAGTATGATCAATGACATAATATATACATACACATTGGATAAGGATCCCCCAAAAAGTCCCTTTAAACAATCGACTCATTTTTTTTCTTGATTTTACACTTTAGCAATCAAGTGCCAATATCTGTTCATGTGATTTATAGGGCAATATATTTCTCTATTTTTGATATTTGATTCAAGGCCATATATATTTTGGTTTTATACAAATGTATTGTTCAGATCAAGGTTTTGGTCCCCCTTGGGCAGTCTTGAGAGGTCTGGGGGTGGGGGTGGGGGTGGGGGGGAGATGCAACCATGATGTAACCAATGTCCCGCTTGTATTCAGGGATGTGCTTGCTTATAGTTTATTTTTGTATATTTTGCATACATAGTTTGTCCCCTCAAAGGTCAATGTAAAATCTACATTTGCTTTAGATCAGTGGTTCTCCAGTACTCAAGAACCCCAACAGGTCCGATTTTAAGGATATCTCTGCTTTAGCATAGGTTCCTTAAAACCTGACCTGATGGGGGATCTTGAGGACTGGAATCGGGAACCACTTCTTTAGGTTGTAAAGATGTTGCTGGTCTCTCAGTTGATCTGATTAGCTGATATTTCTGAGCTTCAGCCAATGGGTGCAGGACAGACCGTGACACTCCCCTGAACTATTGCACAATGGTGAAAAAAAAGCTATATAGTGCATGGGGTGGCCAAACTCCATCCTCAAGAGCCACCAACAGGCCAGGTTTTAAGGATAATCCTGTTTAAGGACAGGTGGCTCAGTCAGTTTGATTGAGCCACCTGTGCTAAAGCAGGGATATGCTTGAAACATTTCCCGGTGGTGGCTCTTGAGGACTCCTTTGGGCCACCCCTGGGTAAAGCTGGTCTCAAATATGTAGACAGACATGTCAACACTCACCGATTCAGCCTCACCGATTCAGCCTCACCGATTCAGCCTCACCGATTCAGCCTCACCGATTCAGCCTCACCGATTTCTTGGCCTCAGAAAGTCTCAGACTTCAATAGAAACTCATTGATACCTTTTTTTTAATGGAAAAAAAACAAACTTCTATTTTGTCCAAACCCCTTAAAAGCTCACCAATGTAGAGTTTGACATCTGTATAAATAGGACGCAAAAGGTGCCTACTAAACTGCCCACGAGCGGCCAAACGTAGCCCTTAATAGCCACCAACATGTCAGGTTTTAAGCATAACTTCATCACAGATGGCCAAACATTATCCCAAGGATCTCCCGCCGTATATAGAATGCGAACCCGAGTGTGCCTCTAATCCGCGTTCTTATAATTCAATTATTCTCACTCCGACCTCTAAAAACTGATATTTTTGCTTAGTTCTCAACTCCTCCCCCGATCCCGTACACACCTGTAACCTTTGCCCCTCTGATTGCCAGCTCTCTCCTACGCCCCATCCCTGCTGTCTCCCTACTCACTGCTGATAACACACAGCTCCTATATCTTCCCCGCACGGCAGCCTTCCTGATATACAGCTGTCACTCAGAGAAGGAAAAAAACCCCACAGGTTCTTGAGGGCTGGAGAACCCGCCCCAGCCAACCCACCATAAAAACATTTGTATGTGCAGAGGTTCCCCCTTATACATCGACGTTCTATGATGCAACAGGGGGGCAGTGTCATTTGTGTGACCAATGTTGTTGCTAATCTGGGACTGGGAGATCAGTGGGCAAAGGGAAATCAGAATGTTGAGGTCTCGACAGAACCGAAGTATCCCAATGGAAACGTGATGGAAGAGCTGCCAAAATGATGGCAAATGGGCCTGTTTTATGGAGTTCCGAAACGACGTTTTCTGTGCCATGTAAAATTACATCTGTTGAACCCAGCAAATTAAAAATACCACTTGGGGACGGTGACTGTGCTCATAACGGGTCCCCAAACCCTGCCTTCCCCATAATCCTGCAGCATACAGTGCTTCCACTGCAGCCAGGGATTCTGGGAAATGACACGCACGTGTCACCTTTTGCTTGTTATTCTTTTTAAAATGGATCCCTGTAAGCTTACATCTGCGTATTACACCGCTTTTTCAGCAACCCATAAAGCAGGTGGCTTCACTGGAGGGAGTTCCCCTTTGTTTTGAAGCTTAGGATGATCACTAGGTGGATGTGACCACTAGGCGTGTGAATGTCTGCATGGTTACCTCTTCGGTTCATTAAGTCAGGTGGTGTGTGGAGAGACCATGGGATCGAGCCACAAGCAATCTCGTGGTCTGTGGCACGTATGAAAGACTGTTTCTAAAGCTTATACTACACTATTTTAAAATGGGAAGTTTTGCTTTTTTAGCCAATAGTGCCAACCCTTTGAGTGCCCCGTGGCATAGCTACCACATCGTGAGGTCTGGGTTTCCTGTGGCCCTGTGACATAGTAGCCATGCTGTGGCCCTAGGGGGGAGGGCAGGGGGGTTCTATGGTGTTCAACATGATCCGACCAGACGAGAGACGGAATAGGAGACTTCTCATCCGTTTCAGTCGTTAGTGCCGTCGCAACCATGTAATCTATGGGTGGCCAACTCTGGGTCAGGTTGAGGATCTCTCTGCATCGGCACAGGAGGCTCAATCAGTGATGGAGCCACCTGTGCTGAAGCAATGATATCCTGAAAACCTGTCCTGTTGGTGGCCCTTGATGAGTGGAGGTGGCCACCCCTGATGTAATCGCTCCCACAGACTTCTTTCCCCCCCCCCCCCCGGAGCGCCACATACCAAACAGAGACATTCTTAACCGGACGATCTCCATGTGCAGAAGTGCCACAGAATTTGCCACGGTTCAGCAAAACCTGGCAAGCGAGGTACTGAAGTTACCTGGCTGCAAATAGAGGCAGAGAGTGTGTGACCGAAACAACACTGATCAAAAGGGGAAAACGCCACCGGCAGCAGCGAGGCCTAAATCTGCCGCCGTTCCATGCGCACTGTTGCGCCACTTTTGAAGCTGGGAAACATAGCCTACATTATCTGCTTTCATTTAGGGGTTTCCATTTTTTGGGGTGGGGGGGGGGCGCAGGAGGATGTCAGCAATGCAACAGTAATGGAAATAATGTAGGGATCCGGGTTTTAGGCTTTAACCGAAATACACTGGAAAACACCATTTTGCACCATTTTGCACTGCTGGTTAAAACCGATTAAAAAAAGAGAAATTTAGCAAAATGTACTATTGAATTCCATCTCTTGCCGCAGTCCAGTCACAGGTAAGAGACAAGGTAAAAGAGTACGGAAACAACCAAATAAAGCACCGGTAAACACCCAATTCAAATATATGCAACATGTTTTCATAGTTACATAGTTGCATAGTTACATAGTAGATGAGGTTGAAAAAAGACATACGTCCATCAAGTTCAACCTATGATAAATTTAGACAAACACTTTATCCTATATCTGTACTTACAGTATATTGATCCAGAGGAAGGCAAACAGAAAAGCCCAGAGACATATCATGCAATGATATCTCATAAGGGGAAATAAATTACTTCCCAACTCCAAATATTGCCAAATCAGATTACTCCCTGGATCAACATCCTTCCCATGTTTTCCTTATTAGGTATATCGCTGTATACATTTCCTTTCTAAAAAGAGGTTTAAACTTTTTTTTTAACAAATCTATTGTATCTGATATCACAGTCTCCATGGGTAATTAATTCGACATTGTAACTGCCCTTATTGTAAAGAACCCTTTCCTTTGTTGCTGATGAAATCTCCTTTCCTCCAACCTTAAGGGATGACCCAGAGTCCTTTGTACTGCCCTTAGGATGAATAGTTCTGTTAAAAGCGCCTTGTATTGTCCCTGAATATATTTGTATATAGTTATATCCCCTCTTAGACGACTCTTTACTAATGTAAAAGAATCTAATTTAGCTAGCCTCTCCTCATAAATCAGATTTTCCACCCCTTTATTAAATTGGTGGATCTTCTCTGCACTTTTTCTAGTTCCATAATGTCTTTTTTTTAAGGAGTGGTGCCCAAAACTGTACTCCATATTAAAGGTGTGGTCTTACTAATGCTTCATAAAAAGGGGCATAATCATGCTTACTTCCCTTCACCATTTAATGCAAGCTAAGATCAGGTTTGCCATTTCAGCTACTGCAAGACTTTGGGCACTATTGCTAAGCCTGCTGTCTACAAGCACTCCTAAATCCTTCATCAATGATTCCCCTAATTTATCCCAATTTAATTTGCAAGTTGCCTGTTTATTCTTGTTTACAAAATGCCTAACCTTACATGTATCTGTATTAAACCTCATCTGCCATTTACCTGCACAAGTTTCCAATCTCTCCAAGTCCTTCTGGAGAGAAATTACATCCTGCTCTGATTTGACTACCTTACACAATTTAGTATCATCAGCAAAGATGGAGAGTTTGATCTCTATGCCAACCTCAAGGTCATTAATAAAGAAGTTAAAAAGCAGGGGTCCCAGTACCGATCCCTGAGATACTCCACTCACAACTTTAGCCCAACCTGGAAAGGTTCCATTTATAATAATTCTCTGTTATCTATTCATCAACCAGTTTTCAATCCAGGTGCAAATATTTTTACTGAGTCCAATTTGCTTTATTTTGTACCCTAACCTCGTGTGGAACCATCTCAAAAGCGTTTGCAAAATCTAAGTAGATCAACTCCCACACCCACCACATCATGAATATATATTTATGTCAAAAACAGTGCTACTGAGCGTGGCAAATGTACACAACAAAAGACAGGGGTGCCCAATCCTACATCCAATTGACAAAACATATTTGGTAATAAGATCAACTAATCAAGGGCATTTGATTAGCAGCACCTGTCTGCTACTTAGCATCTTAATTCCTATGGAAGCAGTAAGGGTGTACTTAGTTTTTCACACATGGCTTCTCCATTTTGGCTTTATTTTTGTTAAATAAATCACGACACGGATATGTCATGTGTTGTTGTTCATCTGAGGTTGTATTTACCTAATTTGAAGACCTGCTAAGGAACAGATGATTGTTATTATGTCCTGATATGTAAAACCATAGAATTCAAAGAGGGTGTACTTTCTTTTCCACACCACTGTATGTCTGGATAGTTAAAATCGCCCATTATGCAAACATGACCCAGTTTTGATGCCTTCTCCATGTTCAAAAGTATTTTGGCTTCCTCAATCTCAGATATTTGGTGGTTTATAGCATATCCTGACAAACATTTTCTTTGTACTTTTACCTCCACTGCTAATTTCTAGCTGCACATCTATGTGCAAGTGGTACTCTATATTATTTAACAAGCTTAAGTCATGTAGTGATTGACTTAGTAGACGGAGTGCTATGGCAAGGCGTCTTGGTACCGACAAAACAGTCACCACTGATAACAGTACTCTCCATGAAGGATCAATTTTTCAAACTAGAAAAATTACTTAAAAGATTAAATGGAGGTGAGATCTCATTGCAGAGATACCTGGATGAAAAATTGATCCCGAGAGGTTTGAGGATTATAAAGAAAAAAAAAACACAACTTTCCTCACCGATGATAATTTTTCTGGTGAATGGAATAACATTCTTACCAATTGCTCAAACTCTCTAATGACACCGCTCATTAAATATAGGGAAGATAAACTTAGAAATGTAGAGGTGGAAATAGAAACCATTCAGAGTATTTTACAAGTTTTTAAAGATATAGAAGGTTTTCCCTCTATTGATGATCCTATTAACACCAGGGTATATATATATAGTAAATACCTATAAGAAAAAAGGAGACTTTTGGTATACATCCTTTGATCAAATAATGTCAAGTCTGCTAACCACGTCAAGGTAAGTCTAAGTGGTTAGCAGACTTGATATTATTTGATCAAAGGATGTATACCAAAAGTCTCCTTTTTTCTTATAGGTATTTATTTACACCATACATATACATATACCCCATTGATTGCTATCCCAAAGGGAGAAGCGCAGGGATTCACTTTCTGTTTTGCACATTTGTATGGCCAATTCCTTCACTAGCTGCATGCCGCTTATATGGAGAAGCGCGGTGATTTATATTTGTTTTACATTTGTAGTTGAATTCGAAACTGAATTGGTGGGTAGAAAAAATGGAACACTGGAAAGAGACAAGGAGCATTATTCCACCAATAGGGTGGACTCTTGGAGACCAGTTAGACATTTCAACCAGAAGGGGACTTCTGGCCCCAATAAATCCAAATGTAAGGGTTATGGGGGAACACTCTCAGGCGTGGCGGGCCTACTTCATCTGGATCTGATGAAGGTACATCCAAGGTTACAACGGTTAATCGGTTCTCCTGTTTAGAGCGTGATGTAGCCAGTTCTTCTGGTGAACCGTGCTGTGAACAATAGAACAAGATTCTCGTTATCCTGAACGATAAGGTGCCAAACCAAAACAAGTACGTAAAATGGACCTAAACAAGAAGGATGAGAATAAGCATTCTTTTTTTAGAGAAGGGTTCTATGGGTCATCCACCAAGGAAACAATTAAGGGGTCCACACCAAGAACGGAGCCTATCCTGCTCCACTCCCCCCTCAGACCAAATAAAAAGAGCAGACCATGTGGAAGAGGAATCAGGACAGGGAGAAAAATACAAGTAAAGAAAATAGCAGGATTGAGGAGATTGCATGTGCCGGAACCTTCCGGCATTTTCAATCTTTCCTCGCACATTCTTTCCAATGATCAAATTAATTTACTTAATAAAGGGTTGTCCTTTTGCCCTAATGCTAATTCAGACTCATTTGTGTGTGTGGGGGACACTGCGCGCGCGTGTGTGTGTGTGTGTACTCTCCTCCTCAAACACTGATCTGACACTAGGAAGAACTTTGGCTGCTCCTGTATTTTTGCTAATGTTGCAAATTTGGATTCTCAGAGTGACCAAGATGAAGTGGTAGCTTGCGGGTTCTGTGATGGGGTGATGTGTACCCAAACATAGACAAAAACCTGCTCCTTGGAACCATCAATCAAAAATTGAATAGGTAATAGACTCATTTGATTTATTTGTTGACCTCAAAATCGCTTTATAAGAAAACTCACACTAAAGAGGTATTTTTTGCTTAAAAGTGATGCTAACAAATGTAAGTCTATATTTGATGCTTGAGAATCTGCTCCATTGGTCGACTTGGCTGAAGATGGTAGGCTCCATTGGTAGACTTGGTTGAAGATGGTAGGCTCCATTGGTAGACTTGGCTGAAGATGGTAGGCTCCATTGGTAGACTTGGCTGAAGATGGTAGGCTCCATTGGTAGACTTGGCTGAAGATGGTAGGCTCCATTGGTAGATGGTCAGAATCAAATGAGGATATACCTATTCAATTTTTGATTGATGGTTCCAAGGAGCAGGTTTTTGTCTATGTTTGGGTACACATCACCCCATCACAAAACCCGCAAGCTACCACTTCATCTTGGTCACTCTGAGAATCCAAATTTGCAACATTAGCAAAAATACAGGAGCAGCCAAAGTTCTTCCTAGTGTCAGATCAGTGTTTGAGGAGGAGAGTACACACACACACACGCGCGCGCAGTGTCCCCCGCACATGCGCGCGCAGTGTCCCCCGCACACGCGCGCGCAGTCCCCCACACACACGCGCGCAGCCCCACACACACGCGCGCAGTCCCACACACACGCGCGCAGTTCCACACACACGCGCGCAGTCCACACACACGCGCGCAGTCCCACACACACGCGCGCAGTCCCACACACACGCGCGCAGTCCCACACACACGCGCGCAGTCCCACACACACGCGCGCAGTCCCACACACACACACACGCGCGCGCGCAGTCACACACACGCACGCGCGCAGTCCCACACACACACGCGCAGTCCCACACACACGCGCAGTCCCACACACACGCGCAGTCCCACACACACACACTCGCAGTCCCACACACACACACACGCAGTCCCACACACACACACACACGCAGTCCCACACACACACGCAGTCCCACACACACACGCAGTCCCACACACACACACGCAGTCCCACACACACGCGCAGTCCCACACACACACACACGCGCAGTCCCACACACACACATGCGCAGTCCCACACACACACACACACACACGCGCAGCGTTAGAGGCTCTCGATTGAACACTTCAGGACCTCAGAGGCAATAAAACTATTATGGGAAACTAAACCATTTATAAAATCTGTATTTTCTGGTTTCTTAGAATTCACGAGCAACGCTGGGTACTCTCAGCCAGTTTAAATTAAAAATAGTAATAGCTTAATATCAGAGACCGGGGGAAGATTACTGCCATACTTGTTTTTTTTTTTTGTTTCAATTTTTTTATTGTTTTTTGAGAGAATGACATCACATAACAGGTTTAAACATACCTCTGTTACAACATCACAGTGTATAAAAAGAAAAAATATTAAACATTATATTACAACATAAATAAAACTCTTAACAAACCAAAAGATAGTACCAGCACTCTCTGTCTCACAGCTACAGATATAAGCGAATACCAGTGTAGGGAATATGAATAATTTAATGACACTAATAATAAACTGAAAATATAGCAACAATAGCCAATACGCCAATGCAAGAATAAATATCACCATAGAGGAAATCAAAATTAAATGGGGTAGAGGGGAAAGAAGGAGAAAGGGAAAAAAACACAAAAGAAAAGCAAAAAAATCACAAAAATGGAAAAAGGAACGCAAACTAGGGGGGCGACGTTTCGAGGGGTGACCTCTTTATCTTCCTTGTCGAGGCACCAGGAAGAGGGTTTGCTTATACTTGTTCACTGATTGACATCTGATATCTGCATATGTTCTGTGTCTTTTACAATATTCTTGTATCTACATTCATTGTTTGATATTTGATATCTGCTTATGTGATTTACCCTCTTTAGACTTTAGATTTATATCATTAGCTGAGTGTGGGATTATTTGACAGTGGGGAGGGAAGGCTTAGGGAAGTACCTCTGGGACCCTTTGGGACCAGGGGGAATGGGCCAGATGAAGAGGTCACCCCTCGAAACGTCGCCCCCCTAGTTTGCTTTCCTTTTTCCATTTTTGTGATTTTTTGCTTTTCTTTTGTGTTTTTTTCCCCTTCTCCTTCTTTCCCCTCTACCCCCTTTATTTTTGATTTCCTCTATGGTGATATTTATTCTTGCATTGGCGTATTGGCTATTGTTGCTATATTTTCAGTTTATTATTAGTGTCATTAAATTATTCATATTCCCTACACTGGTATTCGCTTATAATCTGTAGCTGTGAGACAGAGAGTGCTGGTACTATTTTTTGGTTTGTTAGTACTTCTGAAGGGAATTAGGGTCCCTTCCTGTTCCGTGCACCCTGCAACCTTGCTGAGTCATTGTATCAGAGTGCTGTCTATCACCCCCCCCCTTTCTACCATAAATAAAACTCTTGTTGTCTTCTTTTTCTTATAAATTAACTTACATCCGTTGAATTCTACAAAACAGTTGTATATATTTTTATTTTATTTTTACTGCCAGACTTGTTTTAATGGAAACCTCCTCTGATCTATGACTATGCAACATAAAACCCCGCCTCTCTGTATATCCGTCACAATAAAATCATTGAGGACTCAATTAACATTTAAGCCCAAGGGGCGTTCTGTGCGTAAACATAATTACAGAAATAGAGCAAAAAACACAAGTACATATACTCCCAAAAACCGACCTCTTTCTCCTTTTAGGCTGTGAACAGCATACCAGTTTATGTTCCTTTTTTACAAGGATACCAGACTCCCATTTCCGCTGTGTTTAAGAGTCAGAGGGATAACAAGCTGACAATGGTAGAATTCATTAAGCTGTGATCGTTACGGACGGGCCAGTACGGCACACATACTCCCATTGTCGTCAACGTACGTTTCTGTGTGATAGTGCCCTTATCGGATTGACAGATAGGATATGACACACAAGTATAAAAGTAATTCATCACAACAGAAAGACATAGTCACGACTTACATACGAGTTAAAAATCACTGGGTACCAGTAGCCATATATTGCAAAAGTTCAGTTAGATGTCAAACACGTTTGGGATAAGGGTGCCCTAGAGTCCCGCCATGTATCCAGACAAGGTGCAACAGCCTCCACAGACCGCCGGCGTCCCCACAAGATGGACGCAAAAACCACATTACTGACGCGTTTCGTACGGAACATACCTCAAGTATTTAACAGTGAGGAGGAGCCATTTTTTCCTAGATTTGAGAACTATGTATACAGGATTCTGCTTACAGAGAAGCAACATGAAGAGGCTTCATAAAAACGAGCCATCTTTCTTTAACTAGAAGCCATATCATTGTAAAAAATAGATAAATAATAATAATTAAATAGCAGTTACTTTCTGTGGTGTCAATTAAAAATAATTAACACACACACATACACACACACACACGTGTCTATATTGCATCTGTCGATGTCAGAACCCTTCACAATTAAACTTCAGCGATTTCATGCAGCCACCTCCGGGGTTAAATCCTGAGTCACATTTCTAGAGAACGGTTCTACAGGCAAACGTCCAAAGGGGGAAAATCCTCAATGATATGTTTACAGTGGAGTAAAGCAAAGGGAAATAAAAGTGAATTATCCAAGATGTGTATTCACGTGAACTATAAAACGGTCATTAAAATGCCACACTGCTTCCTTCATCCTCACCGCAAAACAGTGCGTGGCAGGCCTCTCTGGCAGTGAAAGGGTTAAACACAAAATAGCCATAACAATGAACCCAAACGCACCACCCTGTACAGGAACTGAGCGCGGCCAGGCTGGGAAAACAGTGCGCATATGTTTCGAGGCAAACGTGGTGCAATTATGGTGCAAAAATAAACAGCACCATACTGTATGTATGGAAGGAAAAAATCCCATTGAAATCAATAGGCAATGTCCCTTTTGATAATTCTGGTCCTGTTTGTTTTTTTCCTTTTTGCCTTGATATATAAAAATGAACATTAGTGCTTATTTAAAGTTAGTATAACCAGACTCATACTGAAGAGACCCAAAAGGTCGAAATTACTGTCTGTGAGTAGATTTACTGGCTCGGCACTTTAACCGAGGCTGTGAAATACAGCAGGCATAAGTTTATAGGGGGTCCATAATAAAATGGACAAGTAGTAAGAAGTGACACTGTGTGCTCATTTGCATGTCATTTCCCAGAATCCCTGGCTGCAGGGGAAGCATTGTATGTCAAAAGATAATGGGGAGAAGCAGGGTTGCAGACCTGTCAATGTGCTCAAAAGTCGTATTTTTATTTGCTCATTTATCAAAATCCACCATAAACTCAATGCTGATAACCCACGACAATTCTATTCGAAGCTCTTATCAACGGCGCAAACCCCACTGTTTTCAATGTTATTTTTCCCTTTGATAAAATCAGGAGAATTGGGTTTTTTTTGCTACAGGGAGATTAGCAAGTTTTCGATATTTGGCTCAGCCAAGTATCTGGACACAGTTTGCAGGGTCTTGGGGGGAGTTGAACGCCCAATGTCATGGACATGTGGCCTGGTATCTCTCTCTCGGTGTGAGTGACCGGATGGACAGAGCGAGAGAGGACAGCAGGGGATTGGGAGACGGAGTGTTAAAGCGCAGGACAGTCACTCAGAACCGCTCTATAATAATGAAAGCAGAAGTGCAACCCATGACACGCAGTAAAGATTTTTATTCGGAAGTTTCTTGGTTGCAGAATGGGGCACAAACTTGAGCAAAAGGATTAGGCACAAATGCATTTAATGGGATTTCATTAACTTTGATAAATATACTGCTTTTTGTGTGCACTGCTTTTACCCACATTTTGCAGCTGGGAGACTTTAAAAACAAAATCAACCACATGATCAATGGTTGCAATTGGCGATTATAAGAGTAATCTAAAACAAACGGTGCAATTTTCATGTTTTATGGATTCAAGGGAAACAGTTACAGGAACATCTGAGCAATATTAAAATGGGATACAAGAAAGCTTATGTCTAACTGACACACACAGACACACACAGACACACACAGACACACACAGACACACACAGACACACACAGACACACACAGACACACACAGACACACACGAGATTCAAACAATTGATTTGATACAGTCAAAAGGAGAATGCTTTGTTTGGGTTATACCTTGGCAGGGCCCCCGACAGGCAGGGGGGAGAACAGGGACACCTGTCCCAAAGGCAGAGGGAGCCCACCCCGGCGCTCTGAAACTGGAAGCTAGACCCCAATTTTTGCCAGGGAGAGGACTAACCGGACCGCCAACAGGACACCTGTCTCCACCCGTTCCCCCCGCTCAACAGCTCGGGGGGAAGGGGGGGGGCTGATGGATAGGCTAGTTCTGGGCCCCAGGAAAGCTGTGTCTTGGCATGGGGCACGCTTTCCAGTTTGGGGCCAAAATAATAAACTACAGTAGTGTACGGAGTTAATGGCACCAATGGACAGTAATCCGAAAAATAGTAATGGCAGTAATTTGCCAGCATTAGCCCCTTCACTACCAGAGAGGCCTGAACACATTGCGTTGGCAGCGCAAGGGTTAATGTTGCATCAGTGGTTAGGGTACCTTTGTTTTTAGTGTAAGAATCACACGGCTCGCAAGCCCAACACAACACGCCTTGTTAGAATTAGAAGCTTGTGCCACGAAGCTTGTAGCACCTTTACATTATGTGAATATACTACACCAGGGGTGGCCAGAGAGTCAACTCTAGTCCCCAAGGGCCACCAACGGGTCAGGCCTTCAGGATTATCCCTGCTTCAGCACAGGTGGGTCTTGGCCACCTGCGCTGAAGCAGGGATATCCTGAAGACCTGACCTGTCGGTGGCCCTTGGGGACTAGAGTTGGCCGGCCCCTGATCTACACCACGTGTCCTTTTTCGCTTTTCCAGTCTCCCGCGCCAAATTCAGAAAATCTCCGCTGATTTTCCATGGCCCAGATCCATTCTCAAATCCCTATTTTACAGGCACTCCATGCGAGTGTATGCTCACTTATTACACCACGTCTACATTGTAGTTAGTTTGCTACACTATATAATCTTCCTCTATTTTTCCCCAGTTCTATCACCTGTGTGGAGTTGCGCTGGAATATTTGGGAATTTGACAATGTCCAAGTCCTTTGGTTCCTATTCAATATGCTGCTAACTTCTCTTCTCTTACTCAGGGGACTTTTAAGTCAAAAGGATGGGCCTTACAGCTTCCCTGACAAGGAGAATAGGTGCCGTTGTGTAATAATAATGAATAATAATGGTTTGTTCTTATATAGCGCTGCTATTTTTACGTAGCGCTTTACAGAGACATTTTGGAGACAGTCCCTGCCCCGTGGAGCTTACAATCTATGTTTCTGATGCCTGAGGCACAGGGAGATAAAGTCACCTCTCCTCCACACACACACATACTGTAGGTGTTCACCTGTACTTGTCCCTGGTCCCTACCCATCACCCCCCTCCCCTCATATCAAGTGCTTACCTGTAACCCTCTCCCCTCATTACCTAGTGTTCACCTGTACTTGTCCCCTCTCCCTAACTATCACCCACCCCACGTGACAGAAGGGGTAGATGTGACTTTGTTTAATAAAAGGTCAAGCCCTGCATTACCTGCCAATAATACAGTTGTGTAGACACACACACACACACCTCCCAATGACACACAAACACACCTCTCCCAATTACCCCTCTCCCGCACTTTGTACCCCTCACCTGCTCAGCTGTGCCCCCATCTCGCTGCTCCTCCAGATCCCCCACGTAATACTGCCCCAGCCAGCGCAGGGCATTCTCTGAGTGCCGGTGTGGGGGTCCGGTAAGATCCGCTTGGATATCGGTACCAGCCCGGTCCCGCAGCACCTCCTCCCCGCCGGGGTGCAGCTTCACGAACCCTGAAACATCATAGACGTGGTTGCCTCGGAGAACCCAGCAGGCACCAGCGGAGCACCTGCTCCGCAGCTCAGCAGCGGTAATCCGGCGCGCAGCCATCTGCAAGGAGAGAAAGTGGGAGCCCCAGGCAACCCGACCCCGCTGCAAGTTACGGTGGGACGTTCTAGCGGCAGCCACGCCCCCTACCTTCCCTCATCTGCATATTCAGCAGCCAGCGCCCAATCAGGAGACGCGACTGTCACTCCCTTCTGTGAGGGGCGGAGCTTCTGCAGAAATCCTAATACATAAATATAAATAATATTTCTATATTATACCAGAAAAAAAAATACATATATATATATATGTATTTACCAGAAAAAAAGGGTCTGGGGCTATATATATATAGTTATATATTGTTATATATAAGCCCACACTCTTTTTTCTGGTTTCATTAATAAGTTGAAGAGAGACACTTTAACTTTGTATATATATGCACCGGTATATACACACACACACACATACATACATAGTATTTACATACACACACTGTACTCCAGAAGAGCAGTGCCACCTGCTGTTACCCTGATACAGTGTCAATCTTGCTTTGTCTTTAGTTTGAAATAAAGGAGAGACGTATTAATTGGTCAAGACAGTGACCACAACTTTGTATTTACATATTTATGGGTCTATTACAATGGTTTCCAACCTCTTTTTGATTAAGGAACCCTATGTGAAATTCTGTGGAACCCCAACCCTCTCTAATAGCGCATCTGAGATCAGATGCATTGTAAGGAACCCCAACTCTCTAATAGTGCGTCAGAGATCAGATGCATTGTAAGGTACCCCAACCCTCTCTAATAGCGCGTCTGAGATCAGATGCATTGTAAGGAATCCCAACCCTCTCTAATAGTGCATCTGATATCAGATGCATTGTAAGGAACCCCAACCCTCTCTAATAGCGCGTCTCAGATCAGATGCATTGTAAGGATCCCCAACCCTCTCCAATAGAGCGTCTGAGATCAGATGCATTGTAAGGAACCCCAACCCTCTCTAATAGCGCGTCTCAGATCAGATGCATTGTAAATTCTTCTGTATTTGGTACAATTTTTAAATGACCTGAAGACTGCAGAGATCCCTTTAGGGATACCCGGGGAAACCAAAAGCACATAGGAACCCTGGTTGAAAAACACTAATCTATTTAAAGAAAATAAAACTGATATGCTTTAGGAAGCCTTTCTCCATTTCTGCCCTTTAAGTATAAATATTGTAGACATCTTGACAAAATAGGGTCAGAATAGATTCTCCTCCAATGTTAGATAAATATAGGAGGAGCTGTGGAAGTCATACATAGCATCACTGCTTACTGAGGCCACTTCGACCACTGGATATGTCAAAGCAAATTTGTAGCAACATTGTCCATCAGCTTGAGATCTGGGGAATGTTAATAGGACGAGTTACAGATTTTAATGAGATGTATCAAACTCTGCGAGTCATTTTATTTTGTATTTGTGTCAACAAAACCTCTGTTCGCACTTTCATTCGGTGGATAATCTCCATCTAAATGGTGTTTTCCAAATGTATAACACCCTTAGCATGAACAAGACTGCTGCATTGCATAATGATACTGAGTATCTCCAGCTTTCTACAGCTCAACAGACATTGTTCTGTTTCTCTTGGAACCCTGTGCCAGTCATGCCATGCATATTTTGTGCAATGTCCTTGCGGCTGCAAAGTATAGTGATTCTGAGTATCTCTGTGTGCTTCCAGCTTCACAACGCCTGGTGTGCTTTCTCGAAATGCACAAACTAAACTCCAGTAATAGCCAGCAGGAGGGCATGTGAGAGACATGGGCAGGTGGGCATGTGAGAGACTCGGGCATGTGAGAGAGGCCCAGGCATGTGGGCAAGTGAGATACACGGGCATGTGGGCATGTGAGAGAGGCCCAGGCATGTGGGCAAGTGAGAGACACGGGCATGTGGGCATGTGAGAGGTACGGGCATGTGGGCATGTGAGAGACACGGGCATGTGGGCATGTGAGAGACACGGGCATGTGGGCATGTGAGAGGTACGGGCATGTGGGCATGTGAGAGGTACGGGCATGTGGGCATGTGAGAGACACGGGCATGTGGGCATGTGAGAGGTACGGGCATGTGGGCATGTGAGAGACACGGGCATGTGGGCATGTGAGAGGTACGGGCATGTGGGCATGTGAGAGACATGGACATGTGGGCATGTGAGAGGTATGGGCATGTGGGCATGTGAGAGGTACGGGCATGTGGGCATGTGAGAGGTACAGGCATGTGGGCATGTGAGAGGTATGGGCATGTGGGCATGTGAGAGACATGGACATGTGGGCATGTGAGAGGTATGGGCATGTGGGCATGTGAGAGGTACGGGCATGTGGGCATGTGAGAGGTACGGGCATGTGGGCATGTGAGAGGTACGGGGCTGGGGGCATGTGACAGACACGGGCATGTGGGCATGTGAGAGGTACGGGCATGTGGGCATGTGGGCATGTGAGAGGTACGGGCATGTGGGCATGTGAGAGGTACGGGGCTGGGGGCATGTGAGAGACACGGGCATGTGGGCATGTGAGAGGTACGGGGATGTGGGCATGTGAGAGACACGGGCATGTGGGCATGTGAGAGGTACGGGCATGTGGGCATGTGAGAGACACGGGCATGTGGGCATGTGAGAGACACGGGCATGTGGGCATGTGAGAGGTACGGGCATGTGGGCATGTGAGAGGTACGGGCATGTGGGCATGTGAGAGACACGGGCATGTGAGAGACACGGGCATGTGGGCATGTGAGAGACACGGGCATGTGGGCATGTGAGAGACACGGGCATGTGGGCATGTGAGAGGTACGGGCATGTGGGCATGTAAGAGACATGGGCATGTGAGAGACACGGGCATGTGGGCATGTGAGAGACTCGGGCATGTGAGAGACACGGGCATGTGGGCATGTGAGAGATACGGGCATGTGGGCATTGGAGAGACACGGGCATGTGAGAGGTACGGGCATGTGGGCATGTGAGAGACACGGGCATGTGGGCATGTGAGAGGTACGGGGATGGGGGCATGTGAGAGACATGGGCATGTGAGAGACACGGTCATGTGAGAGATACGGTGATGGGGGCATGTGAGAGACTCGGACATGTGAGAGACATGGGCATGTGGGCATGTGAGAGACATGGGCATGTGGGCATGTGGGCATGTGAGAGACTCGGGTATGTGGGCATGTGAGAGGTACGGGCATGTGGGCATGTGAGAGGTACGGGGATGTGGGCATGTGAGAGACACGGGCATGTGGGCATGTGAGAGACACGGGCATGTGGGCATGTGAGAGACACGGGCATGTGGGCATGTGAGAGACACGGGCATGTGGGCATGTGAGAGGTACGGGCATGTGGGCATGTGAGAGACACGGGCTGGGGGCATGTGAGAGGTACGGGGCTGGGGGCATGTGAGAGACATGGGCATGTGGGCATGTGAGAGGTATGGGCATGTGGGCATGTGAGAGACATGGACATGTGTGCATGTGAGAGGTACGGTCATGTGGGCATGTGAGAGGTACGGGCATGTGGGCATGTGAGAGGTACGGGCATGTGGGCATGTGAGAGACACGGGCATGTGGGCATGTGAGAGGTACGGGCATGTGGGCATGTGAGAGGTACGGGCATGTGGGCATGTGAGAGACACGGGCATGTGGGCATGTGAGAGGTACGGGCATGTGGGCATGTGAGAGACATGGACATGTGGGCATGTGAGAGGTATGGGCATGTGGGCATGTGAGAGACATGGACATGTGGGCATGTGAGAGGTATGGGCATGTGGGCATGTGAGAGGTACGGGCATGTGGGCATGTGAGAGGTACGGGCATGTGGGCATGTGAGAGGTACGGGGCTGGGGGCATGTGAGAGACACGGGCATGTGGGCATGTGAGATGTACGGGCATGTGGGCATGTGAGAGGTACGGGGCTGGGGGCATGTGAGAGACACGGGCATGTGGGCATGTGAGAGGTACGGGGATGTGGGCATGTGAGAGACACGGGCATGTGGGCATGTGAGAGGTACGGGCATGTGGGCATGTGAGAGACACGGGCATGTGGGCATGTGAGAGGTACGGGCATGTGGGCATGTGAGAGACACGGGCATGTGGGCATGTGAGAGACACGGGCATGTGGGCATGTGAGAGACACGGGCATGTGGGCATGTGAGAGACACGGGCATGTGGGCATGTGAGAGGTACGGGCATGTGGGCATGTGAGAGACACGGGCATGTGGGCATGTGAGAGGTACGGGCATGTGAGAGACACGGGCATGTGGGCATGTGAGAGACACGGGCATGTGGGCATGTGAGAGGTACGGGCATGTGGGCAGACTCGGGCATGTGGGCATGTGAGAGGTACGGGCATGTGGGCATGTGAGAGGTACGGGCATGTGTGCATGTGAGAGACATGGGCATGTGCGCATGTGAGAGACACGGGCATGTGGGTATGTGAGAGACACGGGCATGTGGGCATGTGAGAGACATGGGCATGTGGGCATGTGAGAGACTCGGGCATGTGGGCATGTGAGAGACATGGGCATGTGGGCATGTGAGAGGTACGGGCATGTGGGCATGTGAGAGACATGGGCATGTGGGCATGTGAGAGACTCGGGCATGTGGGCATGTGAGAGACACGGGCATGTGGGCATGTGAGAGGTACGGGCATGTGGGCATGTGAGAGACATGGGCATGTGGGCATGTGAGAGGTACGGGCATGTGGGCATGTGAGAGACAAGGGCATGTGGGCATGTGAGAGGTACGGGCATGTGGGCATGTGAGAGACACGGGCATGTGGGCATGTGAGAGGTACGGGGATGGGGGCATGTGAGAGACATGGGCATGTGGGCATGTGAGAGACATGGGCATGTGGGCATGTGAGAGACATGAGCATGTGAGAGACACGGGCATGTGGGCATGTGAGAGGTACGGGCATGTGGGCATGTGAGAGGTACGGGCATGTGGGCATGTGAGAGACATGGGCATGTGGGCATGTGAGAGACACGGGCATGTGGCATTTGAGAGACACGGGCATGTGGGCATGTGAGAGAAATGGGCATGTGGGCATGTGAGAGACTCGGGCATGTGGGCATGTGAGAGACACGGGCATGTGGGCATGTGAGAGACTCGGGCATGTGGGCATGTGAGAGACAGGGGCATGTGGGCATGTGAGAGGTATGGGCATGTGGGCATGTGAGAGACATGGGCATGTGGGCATGTGAGAGACTCGGGCATGTGGGCATGTGAGAGACACGGGCATGTGGGCATGTGAGAGGTATGGGCATGTGGGCATGTGAGAGACATGGGCATGTGGGCATGTGAGAGGTACGGGCATGTGGGCATGTGAGAGACACGGGCATGTGGGCATGTGAGAGGTACGGGCATGTGGGCATGTGAGAGACACGGGCATGTGGGCATGTGAGAGGTACGGGGATGGGGGCATGTGAGAGACATGGGCATGTGGGCATGTGAGAGACATGGGCATGTGGGCATGTGAGAGACATGGGCATGTGAGAGACATGGGCATGTGGGCATGTGAGAGGTACGGGCATGTGGGCATGTGAGAGACTCGGGCATGTGGGCATGTGAGAGACACGGGCATGTGGGCATGTGAGAGGTACGGGCATGTGGGCATGTGATAGGTACGGGCATGTGGACATGTGAGAGACACGGGCATGTGGCATGTGAGAGACATGGGCATGTGGGCATGTGAGAGGTACGGGGATGTGGGCATGTGAGAGACTCAGGCATGTGGGCATGTGAGAGGTACGGGCATGTGGGCATGTGAGAGACACGGGCATGTGGGCATGTGAGAGACTTGGGCATGTGAGAGACACGGGCATGTGGGCATGTGAGAGACATGGGCATGTGGGCATGTGAGAGACACGGGCATGTGGGCATGTGAGAGGTACGGGGATGGGGGCATGTGAGAGACATGGGCATGTGGGCATGTGAGAGACGTGGGCATGTGGGCATGTGAGAGACACGGGCATGTGAGAGACACGGGCATGTGGGCATGTGAGAGACTCGGGCATGTGAGAGACACGGGCATGTGGGCATGTGAGAGACATGGGCATGTGGGCATGTGGGCATGTGAGAGACAAGGGCATGTGAGAGACACGGGCATGTGGGCATGTGAGAGGTACGGGGATGGGGGCATGTGAGAGACATGGGCATGTGAGAGACACGGTGATGGGGGCATGTGAGAGACACGGGCATGTGGGCATGTGAGAGACTCGGGCATGTGGGCATGTGAGAGGTACGGGGATGGGGGCATGTGAGAGACATGGGCATGTGGGCATGTGAGAGGTACGGGCATGTGGGCATGTGAGAGGTACGGGCATGTGGGCATGTGAGAGGTACGGGGATGTGGGCATGTGAGAGGTACGGGGATGGGGGCATGTGAGAGACATGGGCATGTGGGCATGTGAGAGGTACGGGCATGTGGGCATGTGAGAGGTACGGGCATGTGGGCATGTGAGAGGTACGGGGATGGGGGCATGTGAGAGACATGGGCATGTGGGCATGTGAGAGGTACGGGCATGTGGGCATGTGAGAGACTCGGGCATGTGGGCATGTGAGAGGTACGGGGATGGGGGCATGTGAGAGACACGGTGATGGGGGCATGTGAGAGACACGGGCATGTGGGCATGTGAGAGGCACGGGCATGTGATAGACACGGTGATGGGGGCATGTGAGAGACACGGGCATGTGGGCATGTGAGAGACTCGGGCATGTGGGCATGTGAGAGGTACGGGGATGGGGGCATGTGAGAGACATGGGCATGTGGGCATGTGAGAGGTACGGGCATGTGGGCATGTGAGAGGTACGGGCATGTGGGCATGTGAGAGACTCGGGCATGTGGGCATGTGAGAGGTACGGGGATGGGGGCATGTGAGAGACACGGTGATGGGGGCATGTGAGAGACACGGGCATGTGGGCATGTGAGAGGCACGGGCATGTGATAGACATGGGCATGTGAGAGAGGCCCAGGCATGTTGGCATGTGAGAGACTCGGACATGTGAGAGGCACGGGCATGTGGGCATGTGAGAGGCACGTGATGGGGCATGTGAGAGGCACGGGCATGTGAGAGGAACTGTGATGGGGGCATGTGAGAGGCACGGGCATGTGAGAGAGGCCCAGGCATGTTGGCATGTGAGAGACACGGGCATGTGAGAGACACGGGCATGTGGGCATGTGAGAGACATGGGCATGTGGGCATGTGAGAGACATGGGCATGTGAGAGAGGCCCAGGCATGTTGGCATGTGAGAGACTCGGGCATGTGAGAGACTCAGGTATGTGGGCATGTGAGAGGCACAGTGATGGGGGCATGTGAGAGGCATGGGCATGTGAGAGGCACGGTGATGGGGGCATGTGAGAGGCACGGGCATGTGAGAGAGGCCCAGGCATGTTGGCATGTGAGAGACACGGGCATGTGAGAGACTCGGGCATGTGAGAGGCACAGATGTCGGCATGTGAGAGGCATGATATGGGCATGTGAGAGGCACAGGCATGTAAGAGGCATGGGCATATGAGAGGACCGGCATGTGGGCATGCGAGAGACACGAGCATGTGGCCCTGTGACTGTAGTCCTGGCTGTCCCCCCTCCCCCTGTCGGTGGCTATGGGTGGGCTACTGAAGGCAGTGGGCCCTGGGCATCTGCCCCTTTTGCCCATTGGATAAAGGTCCCCTGCCCTCGACCAGTCGCTCAGTTCTGAGCTCTTTAATACGGAGCTCTGACAGCCTCTCACCCCTCCCGACAATACCCATCCACCCTCCACTCAAAGCCTCTCCATGCCTTCCTGTGGACTCAGCGCATAATCCCAGCACCAGGAGCAGAGACAGAGTGGGAGCGAGACACACAGGCCAGTGTTGTGTGAGGACAATCAGAGAGTCCCATGCCAGTCACAGCTGCGCTGAGCAACGCCTCCTAAGCAGGCGGTGAAAGGGGCTGGGGGGCAGAAGGGGACAGCACCTTTACTGAGGCCTATTGTCCTGATCTGGTGACCGTCCCAAAAACACCATGCAGCCTCCCCCATGCAAAGACCAGAACAACAGCCGCATTCAGTCATCAGGCCAAAGTGGGTCCGCAGCCTTAGCTTGTGCACAGCTAAAGAACACTTTAGGGTGTTCATTTGTTACTCTTTCTCCTTGTGGAACATCGCTCAAAATACCACTGCTAGCGACCCCCCCGATACACACACAATAATATTCAGAGCAGTGGATACACAATGACACACACACACACACACACACACACACACACACACAAATAATAATACACAGAACAGTGATACACACAATAATACACAGTCATGACAAAGTGATACACAGTCTCGCAATAATACATAGTGACACACACATATAACATACATAATAATTGATACACAACACAATGCAGCAAAATCAATAATACAGACGGAAGAAAATCCAATCAAACACACACACACACAGATAAATATATACAATGTTCCACAAAACACACAGACAGAATGACCTCACTTTTAAAGCTTTAAAGCTTTACACTCTTCTGCCCCTCCTTACATCTCAGCCCTAATTTCTCACTATACACCATCCCGACTCTTGTGTTCTGCTCAAGGATGTCTTCTCTCTACCCTCTTTGTATCTAAAGCCCTCTCCCGCCTTAAACCTTTCTCACTGACTGCCCCACACTTCTGGAATGCCCTTCCCCTCAGTACCCGACTAGCACCCTCTCTATCCACCTTTAAGACCCACCTTAAAACACACCTGCTTAACGAAGCATATGAGTAGCTCCATGGCTGATAATTAACACCTCATACATTAACTTTGGCCCCCTGCAGATGCACTTACCAGAACACCCTCCTACTGTCTCTGTACGTTCTTCCTACCAACAGATTAGATTGTAAGCTCTTCGGAGCAGGGACTCCTTTTCCTAAATGTTACTTTTATGTTTGAAGCACTTCTCCCCTTTATGTATTAGTTATTATTTATATGATTGTCACGTATAGTAATGCTGTGAAGGGCTATGTACATTAATGGCGCTATATAAATAAAGACATTCATACATACACAGTGACACGTACAATACACAAACTAACACATTCTTAGTTACTTAATGACTTATGGAATATAAAGAATACATTGCAAAGTGCCATCAAATCAGTGTATATAATGTGTATATAACGGACACACCGTGATTGCCAGAATCACAGGTATAAGGTGGGGCGCGTTAGCACACCTTCGTGTTTTATTCATGGGCTCGGTGTTCTGGCTTCATTCACTTACCCCTGTGTTTCTGTAATGTGAGCGTTACACACAGAACCTGAGACAGGGTGAGCTCACACCGACACCGGACACTCAGAGCAACAGCCCGGGGTACCTGCTGCCCCCTCTGTGGGGGAGGAGGGGGTACTATATAACAGGCAGGGCACAGGGAGGGCACAGGGAGGGCACAGGGAGGGCTGCTACAGAATGCGAGAGGGGAGATACAGAAGGAGAAATACACACAGGGAAAACTAAAGGAGAATATATAGTTTTTTCAATCTATCTATTTATCTATCTATCTATCATCTATCTATCATCTATCTATCATCTATCTATAAAGCTATTCAACATCTATCTATAAAGCTATTCAACATCTATCTATATAGCTATCTATCTATCTTTCTATCTATCTATCTATCTATCTATCTATCTATCTATTTATCATCTATCTATCTATTTATCATCTATCTATCTATCTATCTATCTATCTATCTATCTATCTATCTATCTATCTATCTATCTATCTATCTATCTATCATCTATCTATCTATCTATTTATCATCTATTTATCTATTTATCATCTATCTATCTATCTATTTATCATCTATCTATCTATTTATCATCTATCTATCTATCTATCTATCTATCTATCTATCTATCTATCTATCTATCAATCAATCATATATCTCTATCTTGATCTATCTACCCATCTGTCTGAGGAGCAGCTGCAGGATCTAACATTGTCCGGAGCTGCCTCACCTAGCACTGATGGCCACATTCCTGCCTGTGAGTAATCCAAACTGCTCTTATCTTATTTATTTATTTATAAAATATTTTACCAGGAAGTAATACATTGAGAGTTACCTCTCGTTTTCATGTATGTCTTGGGCACAGAGTAAAACAAATAGTACATGGTTACAAGTACAGTTACATAAATGAACAGGGTATACTGCACAGTTAAAGAAAATATATATTATGGGCGTATGAAACAGTTACAGACCAGGTTAAAATGTGAGACAGCCTTAGATTTGAAAGAACTTAAACTGGTGGTGGATGTGAGAGTCTCTGGTAGGTTGTTCCAGTTTTGGGGTGCACGGTAGGAGAAGGAGGAATGGCCGGATACTTTGTTGAGCCTTGGGACCATGAACAGTCTTTTGGAGTCTGATCTCAGGTGATAGGTGCTGCAAGTGGTAGAGGTGAGGAGCTTGTTCAGGTAGCTGGGTACTCGGCCCATGAAGAATTTAAAGGCAAGACAGGAAAGGTGAACTTTGTGCCTAGACTCTAGTGTTGACCAATCTAGTTCTTTGAGCATTTCGCAGTGATGTGTGTTGTAGTTGCATTGGAGAACAAAACGACAAATTGAATTGTAGAGGGTGTCAAGTTTGCTAAGGTGGGTTTGAGGTGCCGAGCCATATACTATGTCTCCATAGTCAATAATTGGCATTAGCATCTGCTGTGCGATACGCTTTCTGACCAGGAGACTTAGGGAGGATTTGTTCCTGTAAAGTACCCCTAGTTTGGCATAGGTCTTGGTTGTCAGGGTATCAATGTGCATCCTGAATGTTAAGTGGGAGTCAAACCATAAGCCCGGGTATTTAAAACTAGTGACAGGGGTTAGGGTGGTGTTAGCGTTGGTTCTAATCAGGAGCTCAGTCACTGGAAGCTTTACAAATTTAGTCTTGGTCTCAAATACCATTGTTACAGTCTTGTCAGTGTTTAAAAACAGTTTGTTTTGGGAAATCCAGTTTTCGAGTCTCAAAAAGTCAGACTGAAGTATGTGTTGAAGGTCAGAGAGGCTATGGCTGTGTGCATACAGGATTGTGTCATCTGCATACATGTGTATTGAGGCTTCCTTACAAGCTGTGGGAAGATCATTAATGAACACTGAGAAGAGTAGGGGCCCCAGAACAGAGCCTTGCGGGACACCACAGGTGATATCCAGGGGGTTGGAGTTAGAGCCTGAGATGGACACATGTTGGGATCTTCCTGATAGGTAGGACTGAAACCAGTTTAAAGCATGCTTCCCTATTCCAGAGCTCTCGAGTTTGTTAAGCAGGATAGCATGATCAACTGTGTCAAAAGCCTTTGCAAAATCTAGGAATACTGCACCAGTGAGTTGTCCCCGTTCCATTCCACACTGGATTTCATTGCAAACTTTTAGCAGGGTAGTTACGGTGGAGTGTTTGGGACGAAACCCAGACTGGAATTGGCTAGGGAAATTTGTCTTGGTGTAGAAATCGCTTAGTTGGGAGTGGACACATTTTTCCATGAATTTGGATAGAATTGGGAGAAGTGAGATTGGCCTGTAGTTTGAGACAGTGTTTTTGTCCCCACTTTTGAAGATTGGGACAACTCTGGCAGTTTTCCAGGTCTTAGGGATATGGCCTGCAGACAGGATAGAGTTGACTATGGACGCAATTGGTTTGGCAATGGCTGGGGCACTAAGTCGTAGGAACCTAGATTGTAGTAAGTCGGGTCCACATTGGCTGCTTAGTTTTAGTTTGAGGAGCGCTTGTATAATCTCCTCTTCAGATACTGGGCCAAATTGAAAATTGTGGGCAGTGTTGGGAGGGGGTGGGACTATAGGGGTACTCCCAGGATGAGATTCAGGTTTGTGGTTTGGGCTGCGTTTCGCTAATAAGTTAGTGGCACACCCCACAAAGTAATCATTGAATGCATTTGCAATGTCAGTGGAGTTTGTCAGAGTAATATCCCCCTTAGTGATATTACTTGGTTGATGGTTAGGAGGCTGGAATATATTGTTGATAACCTTCCAGAAGTTAGCTGGGTTTGATGTATTTTGGTGGAGATTGTCAGAGTAATATTGTGCTTTTGCATGCCTTGTTTGCCTTGTGCACATGTTCCGCATGCATCTGTAGTGATTGAGATCCTTGGTAGTGCCAGTTACTTTGTAGCTTTTCCACAAGGCATCCCTGAACTGGTAGAGTGCTATAAGGTCAGGTGTAACCCATGGAAGGTGACTTGGTGACAGTGTAGAAGGGAGTTCTGCAGGTCAGGGTGGGAGGTGGAATGGTAGATCTGTGTGTGGATGGACGGATTCAGTACTGGAATAGCAGAGAGTGCTGCAGTGACAGAGCTATGTATGTACAGTACCCTATCTGGTTAGGGACAGAATCAATACCGCCCTTGCAGAGAGTGCTGTAGGTCAGGATTGAGCTGCACAGCAGAGCTGAGTGATGGGTCAGGTTGTTGCAGGGTTGGGTGAAGATGTGGTGGCAGTGATGTGTGTGTAGGGTGTCAGTACAGGAACAGCAGAGGAGGACACAGGGGCTGTGATAGAGTTGTAATGTGTGTCTCTGTTTCAGTACGCTTCATGCTATGGAAACAAGCCTGCATTGCAGCTGCTGGGCATGAACAGAAGGGGGTGCCTCTCTCTGCTGGGCACCCCTCCATGCTTACAGTGCCCGCGCCCTCGTCTGGTAGGACCAGATCCTGAACTGACCCTGATGCAGCTCACCCATCTCATCCGAGTCCTCAGGCAGCTCCGCCGCCAAAGCCCGGGAGAGAGTCAGCAGGCGGGCAGTGCCAGGTGAGAACCAGGCGGCCAGAATGCCATCCCTGCCAGGCACCTGCAGAGCATCCCTTACTTGTTCCCTGTGGGTGACCCAGAGTGCGTTGTTTAACTCCTTCGATACCTGTGACCTACTGAGCATTACCGATCCACCCCCTGCAAGGAATCTGCAGAATCTGTTTAACCCCTCTGTAATTTACTCTATTTTATCTTCTTTCTTCCCTAAACAATTCTCTCACCCCATTCTTACCTCTCCTCTTTGTCAAATGCTTCTGCCCCTGTCTGTTCCCCTCTTCATAAGGGGCATGAGCAGAAATGATATGGGTCTACCTCTGACATCCCATACTGCCATTGTGATAGAGGTCACTGGTCATACATAACTGACCCTGTATTGTGTTAATACATATGATGATGGATATATTGCCAGCTCAATATGCATTATTAATACATTCTTATTATATTCTGCATTGAACTTATATCCTAAGCATTCAATAGAAACTCTTATTTCCCATAGACAAAGTAGCAGCCAATAATTCCTATTTCTTCCCCCCTCCAAAATGAATAATGGCAAAAAAAGGCTGTACAGTTACAGCCACGGACAGCTTTCCAGTCCCGCTGACTTTAACAAATATACACATTATGCACCTGAACAAGCAATTAAATAAGATATAAAACAGTACATAAACATAATGTGACCTAGTGCCTGTGCCAAAGTCAAACATAGCGGACCATATTTACTAAGTGGTGCTATTCCATAAGACATCTCCTGGTGTCTTGAAGACACATTACAATTCATAGTTACATAGCTACATAGTTACATAGTTACATAGCTACATAGTTACATTGTAGATGAGGTTGAAAAACTGCATACGTCCATCAAGTTCAACCTATGCTACATTTAGACAACAGATACTTTATCCTATATCTGTACTTACATTATATTGATCCAGAGGAAGGCAAACAAAAAACCCCAGTGACCTATCATCCAATCATATCTCATAAGGGGAAAATAAATTACTTCCTGACTCCAAATAGCAATCAGATTACTCCCTGGATCAACATCCTTCCCATGTTTACTTATTTGGTATATCCCTGTATACCTTTCCTTTCTAAAAAGATGTCCAACCTTTTTTTGAACATATCTATTGTATCTGCCATCACAGTCTCCATGGGTAATGAATTCCACATTGTAACTGCCCTTACTGTAAAGAACCCTCTGTTACATAGTTACATAGTAGATGAGGTTGAAAAAAGACATACCTGTATGTCCATCAAGTTCAACCTATGCTACATTTAGACGATATAATATATAATTCATTCATATGAATATGCCGGTGTCTCGCACTACAGCATAGCATCACTTAGTGAATAT